>NW_026863433.1:0-90466 GCF_026571515.1 Ruditapes philippinarum
TTGTAACTTGTAAAAAGTTATTTTTTTTTGTTACTCATGGACAGATTTTGTGATGAGGACAAAAAAATGTATAAGCACTAATATAATGAACTTATTTAGAACATAGAAGATTGTACAAAACACACAGTCACACTTGTGGAATTAAAGTCTGTGGTATATTACTACTATGGGATAATATCAAATAACATTAAATTCCCTCCTTAACACATCCTCTCCTCCATGACAAATCTGCATGAAATTATTTAAAACGTTTTAAAACATACCTGAAACCAAAGTTGCTGCTTTCAGCTTCTAGAGCACGTGTAAAATGGGTTAGCCAAAAGTCATAAGACGTAAGTCACGAATCAAAAGTCAAAAGTCGAAAGTCAAAAATAAAATATCCGTAAGTCGAAACTCAAAAGTGACCCTCCAAGGCTTCCATATGAATTGCTAACTTCAGAAAAAAAACACCTATTTATCTGTTGTCATTCTGCTCAAACATTGTTACATTAATTTAAAACATTTCAGTTAAAACCTGCATTCCATAGATATATTAGAAGTTTTGTAGTGTTTTCCGCTACGCGATCATAAAACGTGATATTCTAATGGGAATTTCAGTATAGTTGTTGTAATTTTAAACACTCCAAAAAGGAAACAACGCTTATTAATTTTAAGTTCGCTTGCTTTTTATTTACTTTACAATCACTTCTAAAAGTGGCGTCCGTGACCGAGTGGCTAAAGTCGTTGATTTCAAACCACTTGCTCCTCATCGCTGCAGGTCAGAATCACGCCAGGGACGTTGAACTCGTTCATGTGAGGAAGCTATCCAACTAAATTACGAAAGAAACGTCGGTGGTTTTACTCAGATGTGCCCGCTCGAGGCTGAAAAAATGTACGGAGGGACACATGAGGTCTTCCTCTGCCAGTATAGCCAGACAGTCGTCAAAGAACCTTTACAGTATCAGCGTGACTTTAACTCCTACAAACAAACATGGATTCTGAGAGTAAAGTTTTTTCTATAACAACTTAAATTATACTGCAAAAGATAATGATAATTTAGAGTAAAAGGTACATGCGAAAGTCCAATTAAATAATGATTATACGATATCGGAGGCGTAACAACAATTTATTCAAACATTACAACTTGGGAATAAAAGAAAAGAGAAATCAGTTTTAAAAACGTACTAGTATGGAACGCCATAGCTGCCTCATGTTATTACATTTCTTTTTATCTTGCACAGAAAGCGTCTTATTATGTCAAATATAAGTGTTGTAATGACATTGTAATTTGTCGACATGTCTAAACATTGCCTTATTATGCGTAACAGTAGTCTTATCTCTTTAAAATGTGATGTTGACTTGTGTTAACATTGAATAATTATTTCAAACAGTAGTGTTATCATGTCAAAATGTCGTTTTGGCTTGTCTGAAATCTGTCCTATTATGTTAACTAGTCGCGCTATTTGGTCAAATTGTGGCGCTGTTTTGTTTAAAGACTGTCTGATCATTTGAAACAGAAGTGTTCTCTTGTCGAAATTTGGTGTTGACTTGTAAAAGTACAGCTTTATTTGATCAAACTGCCATGCTATTTTGTCAAAATACGGTGTTTAAATGTCTTAATATTGTCTTATTGTGTCAAACAACTGTGTTAATTTGCCAACGTACACTACTGAATTGTCTTTACATTTCAAATATTCGAATTATCTTGCCGAAATGGGGTGCTGACTGGGCTAAATCATGCCTTATTATTATAAACTGTATGCTATTTTGTCAAAAAGCGGTTTTGACTGGTTAAAACTCAGTCTAATAAAGTTAAAAAAATTTGCGGTATCTTGTCAAAATGTGGTAATGACTTGTCTTAACTCTTTTTTATAATATAAAACAGAAGTGTAATAGTGTCGAAATTTGATGTTTTCTTGTAAAACACAGAAACAGTCTTATTATGTGTAACAATTGTGTAAATTTGTCCAAATTTCGTACTGTTTTGAGAAAGCGATGTCTGATTTTGCTAAACTGTTTGCTCTATCTTTTCACGATCCGCGCGGGGTCTGGTCACGTGATACTTTATTTTGACAACATCGCATCTGGACAGGATAAATCGATTATCTGACATAATGAGACGGTATTTAGACATGTCAAGGTCATAAACTGGCAAGTCAACGCCACTGTATTACATAATGATACTGTGTTTCAACAAGTAAACACCACATTTGAAAAGGAAAAATAATACTTCGCCATAAAAGGACGATGTTTAGTAAAATTAACACAGAACCTTGACAAAATAAAATGACACTTTGACAAAAAGATTGTAATTTTAGACAAGTCATCTCCACGTTTCGACAAGATGATATGACTATTTGACATAATAAGACGAATATAGACAAGTTGAGTCTGCATTTGGACATAATAGCATGGCAGTTTGACAAATTAAAATAGCGTTTTAACAGTTCGTAAACATAATTTTTAAAGATACTACCCTTATTTCACATAATAAGACGTTGTTTAGGCCGGTTAACATAAAGTTTGGATAAAATAGTATGGCGATCTGAGAAAATAATTAAGGCAGTGTTTAGGCATGTCGATACAATCTTTCGACAAGTCAACAATACTGACATAATAAAATAACGTTTACACAAACAAACAAAATTTATTGGCAAGTCAACATTAGTATTGCACATAATATATATATATTTTAGACAGGATAACAACAGTTTTAGACAAGAAAGCATGATGTTTTGGCACAATAAGACAGAATAACACCACCTCATACAAAGCAACATAACAAGTTGACAAAGCATGACAGCACTCAGCCAGGTCAATATAACGGTTGAACAAAATATCACTACTAGCCGACATAATAAGACATGAGTTTGACAAGTTGACACCAAGTTCCGACAAGATAACACTACTGTTTCACTTAATAAGACAATTTCTAGACAAATTACCACCACAGTTGGACAAGACAGCATGCTATTTTGACATAAAAGACATGCTTTAGGCAAGATAACACCGAATTTGAACACAATGACATGGCAGTCTGACAAAATGTGACGGTATTTAGACAAGTCAATACCACATTTGGACAAGACAAAACGACAGTATAACATAATACAACAGTGTCATAACATACCAGGATCACATTTGGACAAGATGACACCAACTTCCGACGAGATAACACTACTGTTTCACATAATAAGACAATTTCAAGACAATTCAACAACACATTTAAACAAGTCTGTGTTCAGGCATATTGAAATCTTAATTCGAAAAGATGACGTGCAAGTTAGACATATTAAGACTTCCATTCGGCATGTTTACACCGGATTTGCACATGATAACAAGACGTTTTGAAATAATAAGACAGTGTTTAGTCAAGTCAGCACTATGTTTTGACAAGATAAAATGAATATTTGACCTAATAAGACTTCGATAAGACAGGTTCTCATAAAACATTGGCAAGCCAACACTTCTATAATGCATAATAAGACGCTTTTAGGGAAAAATAAAACGAAATGTAACAACATGAGGCAGTTATGGCGTTCCATATACTAGTATCTATTAATAAAAACGTGTTGGCATGAAAACGGCCATGGCTGGATAAAAGCATTTTAATTATTTAACCTATTGAAATGTCTATGTCTATGTGTTTCGAGTATAAACTACTAAATGTATTTATTATAACTGTTTTTGCCCCGGCAACGGTTGAGCACATGCTTCAACAAGGTTCACAGGTACAGATGATTAAATCACTTTACATGTCTGTTTTACAAATTGATCAGCTCCGATAACGGTCGCTGAGAATTATAAGCATTCTCCCTTTTCTGTATTTTTCTGTTCCAGCCATGACGTGCTAATATAGTGTTATCTGAAAATATAAAAGAGGGGAGAAAGCAAAAACAAAGAAAAAACAATGAAATTGAACGGTGGGTTTGTGGTGGGATTCAAGATTTGAAATGTAAATTTTAGATTTTTTACGAAGATAAACTAGTCTACCTCTTCCATGGTGAGCCACGATTGAAAGACCGTTCCCAGAATTTGTTCTGCCTTATATATATGAAATATTCCCGTGTAAGTTGTCTCTCCTGACAACTCTTTTTGAGGCCCTACTGGGTTGTTATAATAAAAATGTTAAGTTGTAAGATTTGAATAAAAGATTTAATGCTTTAGCGGATAAATCGAATGTTATTCGGGGAAGTTTTATATGAAGCATAAAATTATGCTATTTCAAAAGATTGAGGTATGGATCTTAGGACTTTCAGTCCAAAATTATGATCAATGCTAGATCTACAAATGCAACAATAAATTTATTAAAGAAATAGAATGAATGTTAAGCTTTGACCTCTGAATGTGACCTTGACCTTGAAGGTAGGGGCGCAGGTGTTGTGCATGACATGTCGTCTTATTATTGTAACCATTTGTACCAAGTATTTTCAAAATCCCTTGAACTATGAAGAAGTTATAGATTGGACACAAAATGTACATTCTAACAGACTATGTTAATCTTTGACCTTGGAGGTAGGGACCCATGTTTTGGGCCTGACATATCGTCTTATTATTGTGATTATTTGTGCAAAGTATTTTTAAAATCCCTTGATCTATGAAAAAGTTATGGACTGGACACACAATATAACTTATAACAGACTATGTAAATATTTGACCTCTACATGTGACCTTGACCTTGATGGTAGGGGCGCAGGTGTTGTGCATGACATATCGTCTCATCATTGTGAATATTTGTGCCAAGTTTTTTCAAAATCCCTTGATCTATGAAGAAGTTATGGACCGGATACAAAATATACCATATAACAGACTGTAAACGTTTGACCTCTAAGTATGACCTTGACCTTGGAGGTAGGGATGCAGGTGTTGTACTTGACACATTGTCTTATTATTGTGACTATTTGTGCCAAGTTATTTCAAAATCCCTTGAACTATGAAGAAGTTCTAAATCGGACACAATATCTACCCTTTAACAGACTATGTTAACTTTTGACCTCGAAATGTGACTTTGACCTTGGAGGTAGGGATGCAAGTGTTGCGCATGACACATCGTCTTATTATAGTGACTATTTGTGCCAAGTGTTTTCAAAATCGTTTGATATTTGAAAAAGTTATGGAGCGGACACAAAATATACCCTTTAACAGACTATGTTAATCTTTGACCGCCAAGTGTGACCTTGACCTTGAAGGTATGTGACCAATTGTTGCGCATGACATATTGTCTCATTATTGTAAACAATTATGGCAAGTATTTACAAATCCCTCCAAAGATAAGAAAGTTATAGCCCGGACACGACATATAACCTCAAAAAGACAATGTTGACCTTGAATGAGCAAAAGTGATCTTGACCCTGGGGGTAGGGGTCTGGTTGTTGTGCCTGACACATCGTCTTATTATAACAAACATTTGTGCCAAGTTATTTCAAGTTCCTTTGATAAATGAAAAGTTATGGACCGGACACGAAATATGCCCTGTAACAGACTATGTTAATCTTTGACCTCCAAGTGTGACTTTGACCTTGGAGGTAGGTGACCGGTTGTTATGCATGACACATCTTCTCACTATTGTGAGCAATTTTGGCAAGTATTTACAAAATCCCTTCAAAGATAACAAAGTTATGGACCGGACACGACATATACCCTCAAATAGACAATGTACGTTGACCTTGAATGAGCAAGTGTGACCTTGACTCTGGAGGTAGGGGTCTTGTTGTTTCGCATGACACATCGTCTTATGATAACAAACATTTGTGCCAAGTTATTTCAGATTCCTTTAATAATGACAAAGTTATGGACCGGACACGAAAGTGTTACAGACGGACTGACAGACGGATCGAGCCTATTTCTATATCCCCCTTTTTTCTTCGAAAAGGCGGGGGACAAAAATTATGTATCAATGTAATCATTTTCGCGGGATTACAATCCACCAGGGTTTTACCAGTGCTCTGCCTGGATCGACCGGGGCTCTGCCTGGG
The DNA here is from genome assembly GCF_026571515.1 of Ruditapes philippinarum. NCBI lineage: Eukaryota > Metazoa > Mollusca > Bivalvia > Venerida > Veneridae > Ruditapes > Ruditapes philippinarum. Next base: position 5,955 of record NW_026863433.1, read on the forward strand.
TCAACCGGGCTCTTCCGGCGTCATCCGGGAAAGACCAGGGAAGCACCGGCATGAACCGTAGCTTCACCTGGGCTCTGCGTGGACGGTCCGGAGCACATCCTGGGTGGTTAGTTGGGAATTACCGTAGTGCTGCCGCGGTTAGTGTGACCGCAACAATAATTTCACCCCGGATTTTCCGTATCATCCCAATAACTTATTGCGGTGGTCCTTGGCTCTGCTGGGAGTAAGGGAGACCGCAGCTTAAAACTCACTGGTGAGGAGTTAATTAAGGGCTTCTCTCCCTCATACAAAAAGGTCAAATTAAGAAGTTGTACTGTTACAATGACAATCTTATCAAAAATAAAGTTACATAGACAATAATTAAATATTTAATAATATTGACTTAAAACATTATATATCATTAATATATGCAGGAAATATTTATTAATATCACAACTAGGGTGAGAAAAAATGCAGCCTGACTAAGACTCAATCCAGATACCCTCAGAATACATGCACCATACCTCAGCACTACCAAAAAAACCAGAACCCTTGGAATACCATACTGCAGGTGTACAGCTTAAACATTTTCTCTCATCTTTACATTGACATAACCCCCATTATATTGAAATTTGTCTTTTTTCATTGGAACACTTAAGTGACTAAGTGAATTGACCACCATAAGCTTCATATTGGACCCTTAAGGTAACAGGGAGAAAAAGTGCAACCTGACTGGAGCTCAAACCTGTTGTAACACCGCAAAACGTCCGTACCGCAAAACGTACGCGTGTGGACGTTTTGCGGAGCATATCGTACACATGTGGACGTTTTGCGGTGCATATCGTACTTGGTACGTTTTGCGGCGGGAGTGTGTCTTTGCGTCGCATATCGTCCATATTTTCTGTATTAAAATATATTCATTATAAACGTTACTTTTATTGGTTCTGTCACTTTCATATTGTTTCAGGTAAAGATATGACGAAAAAAACATTAAAGTGCAATATTTTTGTGATCCTATATAATTCTGACTTTTATTTTATTTTTTCTTTTAAAAAAGAAGTATGCTTAAACCGAGGATATTTTTCGAATAGATTTTTTATGGAATGAAACCAAGCAGCAGCAGCAGAGATATAAAAACGATGATATTGAAATAAATGTAATCTTATAGACATACAGAAAAGGACGGCTATACGGACGGACGAACCGGGGATTGGACTGAGTGAATGACAAAAATATTAAAATTAAGCTTTGCTTTTGACAAAAGCTTTTCATATAATTGCATCAAGAAGTGGGAATGATTTTTTGTGCTCTTGTTGACTATGGAGGTTTGGTATGGGGGTGCTTTTAGCGCCTAGTCATATTTGAGAGAGAGAGAGAGAGAGAGAGAGAGAGAGAGCTTTTGTCGAGGGAGGGAGATTTAAGCCGCCTTGTCATATCTGAGTGAGAGAGCTATTGTTGTGATGGGGGAGGGGCTTAGCCGCCTAGCCATATTTGAGCAAAAGTGCAAATCGTTTTATTTGAATGCCATAATGTAATTTTATAATTGAACAATGTAATTTTATAATTGAACAAAGCAAAAAGGTCATAGTGGCCTTATATCGCCCACCTGCCTATAAAGGTTCCACATGACAAGGGTAGATAACATTGAATATTACAAATAAAAAGCAAGTACATTTTATGTACACGGTCAGTATCTCGGTAACTGATATCATTACTCAATTCTACGTCTGAAATGGTCATCAATATCCAAATATCTGTAAATGACAAAGATGTGGTAATTTAAGCAAAATTCAATAGTGACCTTGATGTCAAGGTCATTTCAAGGTCAATATTATAGTTGAACTATTCAAGATATCCGTCCTGTCATAAATCTATGAATGACATCTGATCATTGATAACAAAGAAATGGCAGTTTTATCACAATTCAATAATTTGACTTTAAAATATGTCTTTATTTTTATTATTCAAAGGCAAATAACTCTTGACATATTCAGTCGTTTTAGCTCATAAATGAACTTGATCGAGACCTTATTGTTATACATATTCTGTATAAAAAATAATAATGGAGAAGAAACGAAAGCACTAACAAGGTGAAATATAGTGCGTTTTTTGTTGTTGCTTTTTTGTTAGATTTAGCCTATAATCTAACTTTGTTGAGATTTTATGGTCATAGATATTCTGTTGAAAATTGTCGAGATTGAAGAAGAAATGAAAGCGTTGGAGTGGTAACAATATGAAATATAACAGATATTGTAATTCAAGGGCAGATAACTCTGGACATATTGCTTAGTGTATGTGGATGCTAGAGTGGTAACAAGCTAAATTTGGACGGACAGACAGACAGGCGCATACTCAGGTGAGCTAAAATTAACACACAATAACACCTGATAATATCTGGTCAAAATTAACGAAAGTTATAATAACTTTAAAATATGGACGTTATGCGGCAGGACCTTGCCTTTTTGCCGCAAAATGTACGTCAGAAAAATGTGGACGATATGCGCCGCAAAACGTCCATATACGTACGTTTTGCGGTACGGACGTTTTGCGGTGTTACATAGCTCTGTATTACCGAAAAACTTCAATATAGCGGAGAAGTACCGGTAATTATAATGGTTCAGAACTGTTCACTATTTAGAGGAGTTGATGTGTAAGCAGCTTAATAGCTCAGACGGTAGAGCTGTAGTAAGGTATTCTGAGTGTCCCGAGTTTGAGTCCTGTTCAGGCTGCACATTTTTTTCACCGTGCTACAAAATTGGTAGGAGTTAAGAATCTTGTGATAATCCTAAATATAATATATTTAATCAACTGGACTAAAATTATTAAGTTTTAATATGCATTAAACATTTTTAATCTTGTTGCATGTAATTATACAAATTGATTAATTTGTATGAGTGATATTGGTGGAGTGACAATGAAAAAACCATATGTTCATGTATATATAGAAAACAACTGTTGAATTATAGAAATTAAAAGGTAAATTTATTTACAAAATGATGTGGTTTCTGCAGGATTTTCACCAGAGGTCCGGTTTGTAAAATTTCAACATTGAGGGGTAAAATACATATTTCAGGGGGCGGGCGTCGGTGGCTGAGTGGTTAAGGTCGTTGACTTCAAATCACTTGCCCCTCACCGCTGTGGGTTCGAATCCCGACAGGGACTTTGGATTCTTTCATGTGAGGAATCTATCCAGCTAGCTTACGGAACGTCGGTGGTTCTACTCAGGTGCCCGTTCGTGCCTGAATTATGCACGGAAGGGCACCTGAGGTCTTCCTCCACCAGTAAAGCTGGAACGTCGCGATATGACCTTTACTGTGTCGATGTGACGTAAAACCCAAAATAAACAAACAAACATATTTCAGTGTGTACATGTATTTGGTATCGTTGGCCTAGTGGTTAAGGTGTCTGCCTTCAGTGTGTGAGGTTGAATGTTCAAGCCCCCACAGGGAAGGTAATTGAAGTATGAATGTTTATCGTGGGACTCGTTCCGAAATAGCCGCTTCTTGAGCTGCTAAGTATAGTTAAAATGAATGGTTACCGATTTCTATCCACCTTGCGCCTGGCATAGTTGTAGGAGTTGGGAGGTACATGGTATGCAAGCAAAGGGTGCCTTATAAGTCAGAAATGGCTGGCCCTTACAGTAGTGGTGACACTATAATAAACAAGACCTTTCCCCATTACCTTTTATTTGGTATTTAACTTGTTTACAAAAAAGGGCAAGTCCTTGATGTAATACTATATATATTGTTTTACGGTTCAGGGGAGAAAATGTGAAAGGGCCTATTTTCACAAAATACTGAAAAAGGTAAAAAGGTGTGTGACAAAATAAATTGTTATATATGTTTCTCATTCTGTCTCTCTCCAAGGTTTTGATACTTGTAACAACCACAACCAAACAAAATAAAGAAATGGCACAAATTAGACACCATACTTTAGTGATCCTCAATTGGCAAAATGGCAGCTCACTTAAATGCAGTAAAGCTGTGGAGATCCATTGTTAATTTGAATTGTCATTTTTGTCTTAATGATTTGTTGAGTTGGGAAAACGTTTTGTAACATTTTGATATCAAAGTTAATGCAATATAATGACGCATACGTACTTAATCAGTTAAAAGAAAGTATACAGATCACATTTTGAAAAACGGCCGACGGATACAAGCCGCTTTAAATCGTGTTATTTATATTTATGGCGTTTTTTGATTAAATTGTGAATATTAAAATATATGACAAGTTATTAGGCTTTTATTCTTAAGAATAAATGTGTATGGTAATGAATGACAAGTTTTAAATTTATACATGTAGTACCCTTTCGGGCAAAATTTTCGGGTAATTTGACCTATTTTTCGGAGAAATCGGCCATTTTCGACTACAGCTTAAGATTAGTTCTAGCCAATTTAGAAATAAAACAATGGACACGAAACAAAGTTTAACACCCCTGGCACATTTTAAAAGCATTTTTTTTCATGAATTTAATACTTTTAGAATCTTGCAGGTTTTTTCAAAATGCCCTACGAAAGATGCAAAATTTACCGATTTAGCTCAATTTCACGCATATATTCTGGAGAAAATAAATACTGTCAGAATATTCAAATACATGCACCGAAATAATTGTTCTATGCTGAAGATTTATACCAATTGTCACAGCGCTTTGTTTGTAAACAAAGTTACAGGCAAGTTTTAAAAAAACATGTGTAAACCGTGGTAAAATTACGCCCGTGTGATTATTACGCGACACCGGTCTCAATCGATTTCATTAAGCATGCTTTATTTACAAACAAGGAAAATGCAAAACTTCTAAACGATTATATTAATATTTATCTGCTATTCTTATTTACAATCGATCGATATAGTCGACCTGTTTCTTTTGTATTCTTTTATTGTACACTTGCGATCTTGCTGAATGAAACTTATATTGAATTGGATTTTTTACCCATTCCTCGACATTCCTTTTAAAAGTATCGAACACTAACGTAATTTTACATTGGACTTGTTCGATTTAAGTTAATAGTTTAAACAAGATTTACAGTATATTGATTTCAATCAATACGTGAAGTGGTTAAATCTATACACATAAATCAAAAATAAACATGTTGAAAAACACATAAATTCTATTGTTATAATTTTTGTGTATCCAAGTTTACTTCTCCTATAACTGGGATTTTTAATTGGATACAGTGGAAAACGGGATTACGCCGTTGTCAAGCATATGGTTAAAGGGCTTATGGATTGTTTACAATACTTTGATTGATTGGATTATAGTAACATATACGTAATCTACATTAACATTACGGGTCGATATTTGCAGTTTAAGTGTGTGTTTTTTATTGACAAGATCTATGGGTTCATAATAGATTGTCGTTTAATCAAATGTGGACATAACTTTTGAAAACCTGCACGAAATAGTTCATGTAATATGTGATTGGAATAAATCATGCGTGGGCGTTATTCATTACTTAAAAGCATACGAAGACTTGTCAAAAGATCTGTTTCAGGATATGAAATTAACTTTATATGCCTTTGATAATTAAGGAATGTGTTAATTAAGCTGTCATATGAAACTACACTTTGTGAACGAGGAATTTGTATAGCTATATAATCTCTTTTAGATGTGTATTCGGCTGATTGTAGTACTTTAAAATGGCGACATTTAGCTGGAGTTTAAACTCGCAGACAAAGAAATTCTCACCTCCGTCACGTGACTGGCAAGTAAATACAGCAAAAAATCTTAACATCCGAGTCCAGTATTATATGAGGTATGGCAGCTCTAAATACTTTAATAATCTTTCTGCGCCTAAACTGACCGCGTCCGTGCGACCGGACGGTAATTGCTTCTTTCGCGCTTTAAGCGTTTTAATAACTGGTGTGGAGGAAAATCATATGACGATTCGCCAGGCAATCACACAACATGTAGAGGAGCATTCGGATATCTATAGAACTTTCCTGCAAAGTCGTGGTGGGATGGCAAACTATGTTAGAAGCATGCGCAGACCACGTGAGTGGGCAACGGACACAGAAATATTTGCAGCTGCTACTTTTTTAAAAACAATTATTGAAGTGTGTACACAAAATAGAACAAAAAATGGCTGGGAATATCATTGGCAAACATTTTCACCATTGAATGATCATAGCCCTTCGTTGCCAAAAGTTTACATTTCCCACAAAGATGAACATTTTGAACCAATATTGGATATAGAAAGTAGCAGATAGTATAAAGTTCATTGTTTGTGACAAAATGTCTGTAATAGCTCATTCAGTGAAATATTGTAAAGAATGGCTCGTCAACAACAACAACAACAACAAGGACATAGTTTATTTTATAACTTCGTTAATTTTAGTCTTTCATACATGGAGATACATCGCTACAATCTGTTAAACACATCAGTATGATAATGTAGATGTAAGAGAGATATTAACTTGTTTTGTTGATTGCATGTTTATAATGTATTTTATAGATTTTAAAGTTAATGAAAAACGAGACATTTTGAAAAATCTCACTTGAATATAAGGACAAAAAAGAGTCCTGAATATATAATGTAAAGTTATTTAAAGTTACATTTATATCTACGGAAGCGTATCAGGGCCTACAGTTGGTGAGATGTTTTGCGCTAAGTCGACTTATTTTTATTCGCATTGATAAGATGTTTTTGCATTTCTCAATACAATTTACTGACAAAGATGAGAAGCTTTTAGGCATTGCAACTGAATTTTTCTCGATATGCTTGAAGTTTTTGTCTCTTCGACAAAAACCCTGTCGACACTTCTTGATTTCACGACTTTGCTGAAATATTTAGTAAGATGCAAATAGCTCACGTAATTCAACAAAGTTTTTTTGCAATGATTAAAAACTTCTACGTATTACGTATTAATCATAACGTCTTCATGGAATGTTTTATGTATTACGTATTAATCATAACGTCTTCATGGAATGTTTTTGGTCAAAACGAGAAGAAACAAGTTGACATGACATGACACTTTTAGATAAGTGGAGGCCCTGATAAGCTTCCGTATATATCCTTTAAATAACTGTTTTTATATCCTTTAAATAAAACTTCAAATAAAAAGAATTGTCTTTAGAACTTCATTAAATGCCGTTTTTATAACATTTTTACAACATTAAAATTTAAGGCCGCAAACTTCACAAAAATGATGAAATAAAAATTTCTCGCAAAGTGTTTTTTTTTCTCTTTATAAACATTTGAAATATCAAGAATAGTTTTAAGAACTTCATTAAGCACCGTTTTTATTGTTTTTATAAAATTTCTACGACTGTAAAATTTCCGGCTTCCAGGCCGTAGGAAAACAATGTGATTTTTTTCTTCTATGTAACTTTAAAATGATAAGATAAGTCTTTTAAACTTAATTAAGAGTCGTTTAAATTTCTCTGACAACATTAAAATTTTAGGCTGCTAGGCTCCTGGGCCGCCAACTTTACAAAAATAATAAAGAAAAAAGTTTTCTCAGTGATTTTTTCTGTACATATATCCAGATGTGTGAAGTTGGTAGCCCAGTCGCCCAGCGGCATGGCGGCGTGAAGTTGGCGACCGGCGGCCCAGCGGCTGGCGGCGTGAAGTTGGCGACCGGCGGCCCAGCGGCTGGCGGCGTGAAGTTTGGCGACCGGCGGCCCAGCGGCATGGCGGCGTGAAGTTGGCGACCGGCGGCCCAGCGGCTGGCGGCGTGAAGTTGGCGACCGGCGGCCCAGCGGCTGGCGGCGTGAAGTTGGCGACCGGCGGCCCAGCGGCTGGCGGCGTGAAGTTGGCGACCGGCGGCCCAGCGGCTGGCGGCGTGAAGTTGGCGACTGGCGGCCCAGCGGCTGGCGGCGTGAAGTTGGCGACCAGCGGCTGGCGGCGTGAAGTTGGCGACCGGCGGCCCAGCGGCATGGCGGCGTGAAGTTGGCGACCGGCGGCCCAGCGGCTGGCGGCGTGAAGTTGGCGACCAGCGGCTGGCGGCGTGAAGTTGGCGACCGGCGGCCCAGCGGCTGGCGGCGTGAAGTTGGCGACCGGCGGCCCAGCGGCTGGCGGCGTGAAGTTGGCGGTCCAGCGGCCGGCGGCCAAACATTTTAATTTTGCAGAAATGTTATTTAAACAATAAAACGGCATTTAATGAAGTTCTAAAGACATTTCTAATTATTTAAAGGATATATAAAAAGAAAAAATCACTTCGAGAATTTTTTTTATTTTATCATTTTTGTGAAGTTGGCGGCCAGCGGCTGACGGCCAAAAATTTTAATGTTGCAGAAATGTTATTCAAACAATAAATTATTGCTATAATTAGCTGTAACTTTGTTATTAATCAATGGATAATTTTCATACTTGGACAAAACAATCTTTTGGACAAGACATTTTTAAAGATTGCACTGACCTTGACCTTGAGCTTTAAGTGACCTTGACCGTCAAGGTCAAATTATTGAATTTCGGTTGTCATAATTTTGATATTTAAGTACGTATTTGATTCATATGTGGACAAAACAGCCCTTGTGACCAAACACACATGTAGAGTAATTTAGATATGACCTTCACCTTTGGACAAAAACAACAAGTGTGATTAAACAAACCTATAAAAATCAACTAAATGAAAATTTATTTTTGTCTTTAAGTTTCTTTTTAAGGGTTTGTTAAAACCGTTTATTTGTTTGCTCTTAGAAAAGTAAAAAAGTCGATTGTTTTTCCCGCCCGGCGGTGGCTCTTATTTATAGACCGATGTCTTTCATATTTAGTAGGGAGACACTTTCAGTTGTTCTCTAACTTTGGGTGGAGTTAGGGATCACTTACGTCAAGCTCACTGGAGCTAAGAAAAGATGTTTATAGTTTTGTACTTACAGCCTTCATCGAAAAATGTGCATTGACTTCATTGACAAATATACAGGTTCTGGTACTTAAGAGATATTATTGGCTTACATAAGTATATACGTTGCATTAAAGCATTCTGCATGTATTATTACTTAACTAAGATGTTGTACCGAGATAGGTACATAGTTTCGTTGACCATTCTCGTATTATCTTTTACTGTATGTATTATCTTTTTAATATATTGTTAAAACTTAATTAAAACTTAAAACAAAACCCAGTATTTGCTCATTATTTAAAAGTACATGTATCAAACATACTATAGTATTGCACTTTTATTAGACTACTTTTCGCATAAACGGAATCGGCAAATGTGTTGGAAAAAGGTAAGAATTCCTTACATGCCTGCGTCGTATATACACGAGTATTTCACAAACAAGTGATGTGACATTTTAGATACTCCCTTTTCAAGATTTTAAAGCCGCAAAATTTCTACATTTTAAAAGGTACTATTCAAATAAAAAAAACCTAACATGTCAACATGTTAAGATTGATCAAAATGAGTGTTTGTTTTGACTTAAATGTCATTAATTGACGAGATGAGTCTAAAGAACAACATAAAGAGCCATTCAAATTATCAAAAATGATTTTTTAAAATATATTTTTATCTTTTATATAACGCGAAATGTCTTATTAACATCATGATATGAAGGTATGTACCTCCACATAAAGTCCCGTTTTTATCATGTTTATAACATTTCTACAACTGCCTGCTAGGTCGCTAGAGAAAAAAAGCTTTATTATAAATGTCAGTTTTCTTTCTTTTAAATATATTTTAAATAAGATATGTCTTTAAAAGTGACTTAGCAGCCGTTTTCCAATTCTTTTCCAAACTTTTACAAGATTAAAATTTTAGGCCTCTAGCCAACGTCACAAAAATGTTTAAATGAAAAAGTTATCTGAAAGTGATTTTTTTTCTTTTTATATACCTTTTGTCTTAAGAACTTCATAATTATTAAAGTCCCGTTTTTATCATATTTATAACATTTCTACAACTGTACAATTTTCTGGCTGCCAGGTCGCTAGAGTAAAAAAAATTCTGTTTTGTTTCTTTTATATAACTGTTAAATGATAAGATAATGTCTTTAAAAGTTAATTAAGAGTAGTTTTTTCAATTTTTTTTTCAAAACTTTTACAACATTGAAATTCTGGGCTGCGCCAACTTCACTAAAATATGATAAAATAAAAAAAAAAATATCAAAGTTTTTTTTATTTTTATATATCCTTTAAATAATAAGAATTGTCTTTAGAACTTCATTAAATACCGTTTTATTGTTTAAATAACATTTCTGCAACATTAGAATTTTTGGCCGCCAACCGCTGGCTGCCAACTTCACAAAAAATGATAAAATAAAAAAATCACAAAGTGATTTTTTTTCTTTTTATATATCCTTTTAATTCAGAACTTCATTAAATGCCGTGTTATTATTTTAATACGCCGCTAGGCGGCTGTGCCGCTAACTTCACTCATCTATAGCGGCTGGCGGTGTGATGTTGGCGGCCTGGCGGTCCGGCGGCCTTGTGGCGTGAAGTGGGCGCCCTAACGGCCCAACGGGCTGAAGTTGGCGATCTAGCGGCCAGGCGTCCTACATTTTTAATTTGTGATTATGTTTTAAAACAATAAAAACGGCAATTAATGATATTCTAAAGACAGTTCTTGTTATTATAAATCATTTAAAGAAATATCCCTTGTCATCAATAATCGACGGACTTCCGTCTCTTTTGCATGTCATATATGCCCTCTTAATCGTTATAACGACTCTTGCATCTCGGGAAAAAGGTCAAAGTCACAAGAATTCTTCCTTGCAGACGATATTACGGATCTTTTTGTACAAAACTGTTCCAGCTTTTAGACAAAATTTTGCAAAAGCTGCGCCCCTTCGTCAGACTATGTGGAACAGAGGTGATATGTGTGTGTTTTCTTTCATTTTGTGCGCTCGTCTGCATGATATAATTTAGCATTGCGCGCGTGCGCACGAGTTACTTAGTCGATGATGATTATAATTGGAATTGCACTTAAAGGGCCCTGTTAATATTACAAAGGATTCAAATTTACAATGGTTTCAGTATAAAGTTTACCACAAAATAGGATACTGGCAACAAATTATATTTTATACAAAAAGAGAATACATGTTCTTCCTGCAACAACCATATTGAAACTATAAAACATTTATTTGGGATTGCCTGTTAAGGTCTTAAGATATAAAATCATGGATAAATTCAAAATGTACAGATGTTAACACACAGTGGACCTTAACATATATTATTCTTGGCAATGAACACTTAAATAATGTAACATTGAATTTAATTTTGTTGGTAAAGTATACTCTTTATCGAAAATAAAAGAACTGTACTCCAATAAAAGTTATGTTGCTCTTCTTTTGAGAACACAATTATATAATGCAAAAAAAAAAATAGGATTTCACAGTTTGGCAATTTATGGAGCAAATATGTTTCATTGCTGCCTAATCAAGACTAATGTTTTAAGATCATTTATTTAGGCTTGATCCACTCGGTACTGAACCTACTGCCTTTTTGTTTCTTTTTCTCTTGAACACCCCTTTTATGACCTTTGGTCTTTTTATTTTTTTCCTTAAGATATTAATGCATAAAGAATTCATGACAAGAGGTACAACTCTTAATTGAACATCAATATCAAAATAGTAGGTGTTATCAACTCTTGAGTTGATAACAATTTTGTCAAAATATTTATCATTGTTAAGTTTTCAATGTTATATTGCGATGTATCATTTATGTTAAAGAAGTTCTATGATATAGACCATTCTTAATATTCTACAGCTATTTTTGGAAAAAAAAAACAGAACGAGGCGTAACTGGCAAGCTGATAAGCCAGTACAAGCTGTGCATACAATGAAATATTGACTTATCTTTGGTTCCTAACATTAATTTCTCATTTGTAGAGTTATATATTAATATATTATGTTCTGTTCTATAAAGAATTCAATTATATTTGTGAGGTATCCATTAATGGTTTAAGAGGTGAGTAAGAGAAGAGATTTTTTTACTTTCGGTTTCAATTTTGCTGTCATAAACATATTTCCTAACACAATATAAGGTATATAGATATAAATCTGTGGTGTCTTGTTTTATATAATCTTAGTTGTTCTGTTATTTATGGATTCCTGATGCCAACATAAAGGTAATTGCAAATTGAATCTTACAAATAAGCCCCTAATGACCTGTGGAAAATATTTATCAGATGTGTTGTAGCGCCGATATATGTCCAAACGTCGAAAAATGTCCAAACGACGATAAATGTCCAAAAATTGACGATAAATGTCTCAATCGCCGATAAATGTCCAAAACTCCTTTAACGATAAATGTCCAAAAATTAACGAAAAATGTCGCAACAAATTAGGTGCTCATAAATGTCCAAATCGGTTAACGATAAATGTCTCAACTTTTCATATATTAATTTGTAATTTATTGTATTGGATACTGTAACAGTCTATCCAACTAACCCGTGATTTTACCCTCTGGTTTATCCCCGACGTAAAATGTATCATACATTATTGTGCATGGCCAGTTGCAGAACCGGATGGGGATCGGGGGGCATGTGCCTTCTTAACTCACCGAAGCAATATGTTTTAGCATTGTTTGTGTAGTGCCCCATATAGCGTTGCCATTGTCCGTCCGAGTGTCTAAGTGTCCGTCCCGAAAATTTGTGAACGGTAAAGGGGCGTGGACAGAGTTGCATATTCCTTTACTGTTAAGTGGTCAAAAGTTAAGAAAAATATGCAACTCTATCTGGCAAACAAAGCAGTTAACCTGTATAAACCATGTGAGCTAATCAAGGGGTTAACTGCTTTAACCTACTGATTCAACAGCGAACAGTGCAGACCTTGACAGGATGACGCATTTGCTTGTCGGGGGATATGGTTCGACAATGGTCGTTATAAGCATATACGCAACACGTGTTAAATAGGTTTTGTGACTTTTCTCTTAAGTGCTGCGAAGACGATCCTTCTCATGCTACATTGATTTAAGACATTTGTATTTGATTATTACTCATTCGCGCGTGGTGGACTGAACGCCACTGCGGGGCCAACGCCTAATAAATACAGAGTTTTGAAAGGCTACTTACATGTATCCCAGATCAGTTTGCACGCAAATGCGTCACCAGATGAGGGTATGCGCTATTAAACACCAGTAATTGGTAGTTAAGGTTTTGTATGTCCCTACAGTGTGGCACTTTCAAGATCAACCTACATGGTTATACATGAATATAATGTATATATAATCAAGTAAATGTTCAACTAAATAAGGGAAAGTAACTGCGATATTACCATTTTACAGCTTCTGATTGGCTATAATTATGTCGTGGGAACAAGATAATTATTTCGTGGGAACAAGATATTATCTCGTGGGAACAAGATAATTATTTCGTGGGAACAAGATAATATCTCATGGGAACAAGATAATATCTTGTGGGAACAAGATAATATCTCGTGTGAACAAGATAAATAAAGACACCCATGTGTCACATCTGTGCCACCGTAATAGACACTTGACGTAATAGTATGTTTTCTTGCTGTGCTGGTTGGATACAAACATGTACATTTAAAAATTACTTATATGTCACATATTAACTTAACAATATTATATAAATAACACATGGCTGTCATTTTGCATTATGCTAACTGGTTACTAAAGCATTATCGTTTTTATCAATACAGAGTTATGTAAGAGTTATGTACCCCAGGGTGATATAAGAAATATTCCCCGGGAAATATATTCTAGGAGGGTGATATTCGATCAGAACACATTGTAGGCATATGGGAGTTTTACATTGAAGGATATATTGAGGTATAATAATATATAAATAACATATTGCTGTCGGGGCGATAGAGGATATTGTCAACCCGAGAAGTTGTATATTACCCCGAGGCGCAGCCGAGGGTAATATGCCAGTTCAAGGGTTGGCAATATCCTCTATCACCCCGACAGCCATATGTTATTTATTTTAATATACCGAAAAAAACCTTAGGTTCCAAAACATTCATAAGAGAAAATACAGATCAACACTTCAAAATTACAGCGATTTTGATCTGTAAACACAAAAATGTATTGATAAAAACAAGACAAACAGACAGACAGACATATCGTTATTTCTTCATTAGAAAATAAATAACAACAACAAATTCAAATTATTATAATTATTATTAATGGATGCAAAATTACAATTATTTTTAATCATCTATCTATAAAATGTTCATATGTAGTAATTTTTATACACGTGAACATGTACAAGCTTGTAACGGTTTCGCACGAACTTTTCGCTTTCCACGTGGGATTCTTTGCTAAATAATGATTTTTTTATAAACTATTTAAATTGTATTAGTATGTATATTTGTGCCCCCACTTTAGTGGCGGGCATTTAGATTTACCCTTGTCCGTCCGTCCGTCCATCCATCCGTCCGTCCGTCCGTCCTTCCGTCCGTCCGTTCTCTTTTGTGTCGCACGTAACTCAAAAAGTATTTGACCTAGAGTCATGAAACTTTACAGGAATGTTGATCAGCATGTGTAGTTGTGCACCTGGGTATTTACGTCTGGATATTTTTAGAGTTATTGCCCTTGACTTAGTAAAATTTTACAATTTTCAACTTGTGTCGCATGTAACTCAAAAAGTATTTGACCTAGAGTCATGAAACTTTACAGGAATATTGATCAGCATGTGTAGTTGTGCACCTGGGTATTTTCGTCTGGATATTTTTAGTATTTTTAGAGTTATTGCCATTGACTTAGTAAAATTTTGCAATTTTCAACTTGAGTCGCATGTAACTCAAAAAGTATTTGACCTAGAGTCATGGAACTTTACAGGAATATTGATCAGCATATGTAGTTGTGCACCTGGGGATATTCTTCTGGATTTATTTAGTATATTTAGAGTTATTGCCCTTGACATAGTAAATTTTGCAATTTTTAACAAGTGTCGCATGTAACTCAAAAACGATTTAACATAGAGTCATTAAACCTTATGGGAAGGTTGCTCAGCATATTTAGTTTTGCACCTGGGGTTTCGCTTGTGGATTTATCCAGTATTTGTAGAGTTATTTCCCTTGACTTAGTAAAAAACGTTTCATTATATTGTTATTTGTTCCTTGAGTGCTTTAGTTAGAATCATCCAACTTTACAGGAATAATGATCAACATCACTAAATTACAGGGAAAATGATTCACATCACTGTGAAGCTATGGACCTGGGACTTTGTATGTGGATTTTTTTTAGTTTTGCTAGAGTTTTGCCCTTGACTTACAGTAGTATAAATTTACAATTTTCAACTTGTTCATGCATAGCTCAAAAAGTATTTCACTTGTAGGCCTGAAAGTTTACAAGAATGTTGGTCAGCATGTGTACTTATGCACCTTGGGGTTTGCTTGTGAATTTATTCAGTATTTGTAGAGTTCTTGCCCGTTACTTAGTAAAAGATTTTTTAGTTTTCAAAAAATATTTGACCTAGAGTCATAAGATTGACAGAACAGTGGCGCGGTGGGGCACCCATGTCCTATGGACACATTTCTAGTTTTGCATTATGTTAACTGGTTACTAAGGCATTATCGCTATTAATGAATACAGAGTTATGTAAGAGTTATGTGCCCCAGGGTG
Source organism: Ruditapes philippinarum (assembly GCF_026571515.1). Taxonomy (NCBI): domain Eukaryota; kingdom Metazoa; phylum Mollusca; class Bivalvia; order Venerida; family Veneridae; genus Ruditapes; species Ruditapes philippinarum. Next base: position 21,404 of record NW_026863433.1, read on the forward strand.
ATATAAGAAATTTTCCCCGGGGAATATATTCTAGGAGGGTGATATTCGATCAGAACACATTGTAGGCCTATGGGAGTTTTACATTGAAGGATATATTGAGGTATAATAATATAAATTAACACATGACTGTCGGGTGATAGAGGATATTGTCAACACGAGAACTGGTATATTACACCGAGGCGCAGCCGAGGGTAATATGCCAGTTCAAGGGTTGGCAATATCCTCTATCACCCCGACAGCCATGTGTTATTTATTTTATTATACCGAAAAAAAACCCCTTAGGTCAGCAGTCTTTGCCTGAAAGAAAATACAGATCATCACTTCACAATTATAGCGATTTTGATCTGTAAATGTTCGATATACACAAAAATAGTATAATGTATATAGATAAAAACAAGAGACAGACAGACAGACAGACAGACAGACAGACAGACAGACAGACAGACTAGGAAATAAATAATATTATGCTAACTGGGTACTAAGGCATTATCGCTTTATGAATGAGTTATATAAGAGTTTTGTGCTCCAAGGTGATATAAGAAATATTCCCCGGGGAATATATTCTATGAGGGTGATATTCGATCAGAACACATTGTTCCCTTCCATTCGACAAACGTTATTTTGAAATTATCACAATTTGTCAATGAATATTTTCATCTTTAAACTGTTTTTACACATATATTAACTGGTCTACACTTGGTTATGTCTTGGTTGCAACTTCGGTAATGTATTGATGCCATTTCTTACGGTCTTATGTACACTTGAGTTCACCTTGACCAAGGCGTCCTCAATTCGTCCTTAAGGAAGCCTTTCCCGAGTTTGAGTGGAGGTTGAGTTCGAGTGATGACACTGAATATAGCTATAAGTGTAGAGTAGCACAATGCAGATGTTAACAAGATATGTTTGTAAAACATGTATGCCCCCCTTAAACACAGCCAATTTAATATTATAACATTAGATTTTTTAAATGTGTATAAAAATGCATAGTAAATTTGTTATGGAATACATGTATATCATTGCCATGGCAGAACCAATATGACCCATGGGTCCATGAATTGAATAAACCCTGTAGTTGTCAATGAGACAATGTTACACACGAATTATCTCCTAAAAACAAGCTTTTCATGGTGAGGTCACTGTGACCTTTACCTTTGACCTACTGACCCCAAAATCAATAGGGGTCATCTACTAGTCATGACCAACCTCCACACCAAATATGAGGACCATCAGCCAAAGCATTGTCTAGTTATTGAGCGGAAATGGCATGGTCTACGGGACCGACCGACCGACCGACATGGGCAAAGCAATATACCCCCACTTCTTCGAAGGGGGGCATAATAACTTATTTTATTTGACTTTTTTATCGTTGGTACCGGTTGCCCATATGACCAACGTCCCCTGAAGATTGTTAGTATATTATTTTTCGGGGGATAGTGCATGATACAGAAGACGCCCCGTTCCAGAGGCGACCCTGGTTCTTTTAAGTGCCCGGTGTAAAGCACCAGTACAATGCACCTCGGTTTAACTTATTTTTTCCCCTTTTAATAGTAAGGGAGATAGACTGTATCCAACAATCAACTTATTTTCAAATACATTTTTTAAACTTTTTTAACAATCTCACAAGCATCCCGCTAGAGTCCCGGTGGTCGGTCGGGTGATCCAGGAACGACCGGGGTACGTCCGTAACTCTGTCGGCAACGTCCGGGATGATCAAGGGCTCTGCCCGGGCTCTACCGGTGATTGTCGGCACTCTATCTGACCGTACCGGGGCTCTGCCGGGATCATCCGGGACTCTGCCGACATCATCCGGGGCTGTGCTAGCATGGATCTCAGCTTTTATGATCTCTTTGATCGAAGACTTAACAGCGTTTGAATATCGTGTTAGGTCATCCGTTGTCCACTTACTATCTGCATTATCCGTAGTTTCAACTGGACTCTGCATGGATGGCCCGGAGTTCATCCTGGTTGTTATAAGTATGGAAATTGGGTATCGCCGTAGTGCTACCGGGGTTACTGAGACTGCAACAATATTTTCATCCCGGATCGTCTGGGGTGGTCCTGGGCTTTGCCGGGATGTTGGTGAGAACGCTACTTAAATAGGTAATTTTAATTCCTATGGAAAGCTTTATAACTGGCTGATGCATTACTGTTGATCATAGAAATAAGTGCAATTAACATATGAAAAGTTGAGACATTTATCGTTAACCGATTTGGACATTGATGAGCACCTAATTTGTTGCGACATTTTTCGTTAATTTTTGGACATTTATCGTTAAAGGAGTTTTGGACATTTATCGGCGATTGAGACATTTATCGTCAATTTTTGGACATTTATCGTCGTTTGGACATTTTTCGACGTTTGGACATATGGCGCTACATGTCTATTGGGCAGATTTTATCAAACATGTATTGACTCAGTTATAAAGACCGTTTACCATAGTATCTGAAATAAACTAATACCTAACCAAATTCTATGTATACATGTACTTTTTGAATTTTAAATTGTACTTCCAGTACTACCAGCAGATACTGGTTGCGCAATATAATTAAGGGAAGTGCCATAGAAAAAAAACAGAGAAAGAATGAATGTTCTTATTTATTTCAAAATTTTGATAAAGACTAAACTTTAATACTTCCTAATATGATATTGTTTTTCATTATGCTTTTTTTTTATTGAAATACCAATTTATATATACATATAAAAACAATATATAAATTAAGACAGACTATTACATTTTGTCCATGATTGCACTATGGGTTCATTAAAAAAAATTAGGTAGTATACATGCTAGCTACTGTCCATCCATGGTTGACAGAAATGAAACAGATGATTCTCTTTAATTCTTTTGATTTTTGCTTCATGCTGATCAGTCTCTCTCTCATTTTCTAGTGTAAATTTGTCTTTTATACAAATGCTGAAATATTCAATGACACTTCGATCCCTGTCTGGAAGTATCTTCCTTAATGTCAACTCTTTATCACCCATCACATCATCACCAGTTTCAAAAAGTTCAAGGAGATCTCAAAATCTGACATGCATCCATGTAACAATGACACAAATGCAAACGTGTGCATGTTCCTTTGTAATTTCAATACAAACTCAACTGAGTTGCAGGGTCTTTACTTTTTTTTTGGTCTCCTCCAGTTCAAGCCTCAAGCCTCATGAAGCCTTTAAATATAATTTTCTTCCTGTGTTTCTGTAAACCCATAAGATGTAGATGGTTGGCAATTGGTACTTGTTGCATTATCTTCTTCATCTTCATTATGGACAATGCTGAAAGATATATATTATACCAAAACATATTATTTATTCAATATCAGTGAGAATTTAAATGAAACAAATCAGGCGCAATTTTGCTTAACTATCGAGTACCGCAACATTTATTTGTTAATGTCGTATTAGAATCGAAATAATATATCCAAATCAGTGATTTTATCGCTTGATAACATCACTGTTTGTCGTTCGGATGCGCATCATTATATCACTCGGGCTACGCCCTCGTGATATAATTCCTCGCATCCGAACTCCAAACAGTGATGTTATTGAGCGATAAAATCACTGTTTGGGATATATTATTTCTTAAATAATTTACAATTTACAAGTTTTAATTGTTATAACTGTTAGATTAAAAGCAAGCAGTTCTCCCATTATTTTATTCTAAATTTACAAAATCTGTATTTTTACAAAAATATTATTCTGTTCATATATTGGTCAAAGTTTACAAAATATTATTTTAGGTGCTTAAATTACCTTTAACAATGACCCTTTATCCCTTCTTATCTTAGAAAGTTAGTCATCCATAATTTGTTGTTGTTTTTTTAATCTTTATCCTTTTGAATATGGTAAATCATATTTACCATCAGAATAGCACATAGGCACACACAAATGATAACAAGTAGAGATTTTGATGCTAAAGCATCAAGTCGCCGGATAGAAATATGATTGCATTATCATAAATAAAAGAAAATATCAGTTTAATGGTTCGAGTATAAAGAAAAGAGGAACAATAAGTTGAGTAATGTTTATTCATAAACACGTTTTCATGTACTTGCCACAATTATATATTTCTTCCTATAAACTTTGTAAAAGAGTTTTATGCAATAAATTTATGATATGTTATAATGAAACATCATATTTGAAGCAAACTTGCTTAGCAATTTTGTCAAGAAACTGTTATCATTATCAAATAAGCAAGTATTGTTTGGCAATATTTACCCGAGACTCAATAATTTTCGGGAGCTGTTTCGTTAGCTTACATAACTTATTATGATTAATGTGAACGATTTTATTGTAAGTATAATTACATGTATACTTATATCAATTAATACTGCTCGATGGCCTAGTGGTAAAATTGTATGACGAAGTTGTAACCTACATGTAGTAGGCGCAAGTTCGAATCTTGGACAAATCCTGTGTGTAGTTTTCATAAATTGATTTTTATTATATCTTTTAACGTTGATTAATCGTGTGTTTCATTTCTAGCACTCTTTTTATTTCATAATTTTGATAAAATGTCAAGTTTTGCAAAATACAAAAAGTATTATAAAAGAAAACATAAAAAATCACTTTATCGAACCTACAGTCTTCAATTTGAAACTAACTTAAAATCTAACACCTTGTCATCGAGGCTTGTAAAGCAAGTGATATGATTATAATTATACTTGTAAATATACCGTTGTACGAGATGTGTGAAGTTGGCGGCCTGGCGGTCTGGCGGCGTGAAGTTGGCGGCCTGGCGGCCTTGCGGCGTGAAGTTGGCGGCCCAGCGGCCTGGCGGCCTAGCGGCGTGAAGTTGGCCGCCCAGCGGCCTGGCGACCTTGCGGCGTGAAGTTGGCGGCCCAGCGGCCTGGCGGCCTGGCGGCCAAAAATTTTAATGTTGTAAAAATGTTTTTTTAACAATAAAACGGCATTTAATGAAGTTTTAAAGATAATTATTGTTATTAAAACGATATATCTAAAGAAAAAATCACTTTCAGAGATTTTTTTAAGTTTGTCATTTTTGTGAAGTTGGCGGCCCAGCGCCTGGCGGCCTAGCAGCCAAAAATTTTAATGTTGTAAAAATGTTTTTTTAACAATAAAACGGCATTTAATGAAGTTTTAAAGATAATTATTGTTATTTAAACGATATATCTAAAGAAAAAATCACTTTCAGAGATTTTTTTAAGTTTGTCATTTTTGTGAAGTTGGCGGCCAGCGGCCTGGCGGCCTAGCAGCCAAAAATTTTAATGTTGTAAAAATATTTTTTTAACAATAAAACGGCATTTAATGAAGTTTTAAAGATAATTATTGTTATTTAAACGATATATCTAAAGAAAAAATCACTTTCAGAGATTTTTTTAAGTTTGTCATTTTTGTGAAGTTGGCGGCCCAGCGGCCTGGCGGCCTAGCAGCCAAAAATTTTAATGTTGTTAAAATGTTTTTTTTAACAATAAAACGGCATTTAATGAAGTTTTAAAGATAATTATTGTTATTTAAACGATATATCTAAAGAAAAAATCACTTTCAGAGATTTTTTTAAGTTTGTCATTTTTGTGAAGTTGGCGGCCCAGCGGCCTGGCGGCTAGCAGCCAAAAATTGTAATGTTGTAAAAATGTTTTTTTTTAACAATAAAACGGCATTTAATGAAGTTTTAAAGATAATTATTGTTATTTAAACGATATATCTAAAGAAGAAAAATGAATGGAACCAAAGTAGCAATATATGAGTTGGTTATACAAATTATTCAATATATGGAACCAAAGTAGCAATGTATGACACCAGGTGTCCTTCTATGAAACCAAATTATCAATATATTAAATCATTTTTACAATATATGAAACCATTTTATCAATGTATGGAACCAAAGTAGCAATATATGAGTTGGTTATTACAATATATGATTCCAATAATTCAATATGTGGAACCAAAGTAACAACGTATGGAACAAGGTGTTCTTATATGAAACCAAATTATCAATATATTTATTCATTTTTACAATATATGAAACCATTTTTATCAATGTATGGAACCAAAGTATCAATATATGAGTTGGTTATTACAATATATGATACAAATTATTCAATATATGGAACCAAAGTAACAATATATGGAACGAGGTGTCCTTATATGAAACCGAATTATCAATATATTAATTCATTTTTACAATATATGAAACCATTTTATCAATGTATGGAGCCGAAGTATCAATATATAAGTTGATTGTCACATTATATGATACCAGATATTCAATATGCCCTTATATGAAACCGAATTATCATTATATTAAGTCATTTTTACAACATATGGAACCATTTTATTAATGTATCGAACCAAAGTAGCAGCTAGTATATAAGTTGATGTTACATTCTATGATAGCAATTGTCATTATATGGAACCAAAATAGCCTTTTTTCAAGTCAACAAGTCAAAGACCGAGGTCACTGGGTTCTGTTATTACAATGCATAAACTTTTTCATGAAATCAATTATTATTTGACAAGTTATTTTTAACTTTGTCAGTTGATTAACCTTTGATGTGTCCTTCTGGCACTGCCTATTTTTGATCAAAGGTAAAGGTCGAGATGAAACTTATTTTTTAAATATGTTTTTGTTAATGGTCAGTACTACTCAATAGCTTAAATTATGACATACAACTCCTACATATTTAACGATAAGTTTTGCCTGCCCAGCCCATTTTAAGTGAATGTGACGTTAATTTCAAATATTTCCTTATAGTATGCAGTCAGTATGCAGTCAGTGAAGCACGATGTTCTTTAAACAAGGACTGTAATACCGGTGCAAGGATAGAATACAGCCTGTAAAAAAGTCCCGCCAGTATAATGACATTTTGGTTCAATATATTGCTACTTTGGTATCATATATTGAAGAACTGGTATCATATAATGTGAAAATCAACTTTTATATTGCTACTTCGGTTACATATATTGATAAACTGGTTTCATATATTGTAAAATTGATTTAATATATTGATAATTCGGTTTCATATAATAGCATCTGGTTCCATACATGACTTACTTGGATCCATATATTGAAGATCTGGTATCATATAAAATTACTACTTAAATGGTAAACGATATAATGTTGAAATATTCATAAAAGATGTACAGTATTTGTATGATACATGTATTACTAGTAATATCGACTTATAACAAATAAACCGGTTATTATATGAAACTACCGAATTCCCTCATTGATGCCTCAATGTTGTTGTTTTTTTGGACACGGGTTGATATGCACTTGTGTACAGTTAGACATCATCATAAATGTAACAATATAATGAAGTTAAGTATGTTATATATTGATCCATATATTCAAGTTATAAATATTTCGTAATCGTAGTGCGTTTAAAATAGTTTGATTTTTAAAATGCTAAATTTAATTAATTAATTAATCACTTGACATGTAGCAGTTTGCTTTAAAACGAGGGGAACAAGAAACAAATACAAAAAAAAATAGAAAAAGAAATTGGGAAGAACAAAATATTTTCAAACGATCATACAAAAGACAGACAAAAGAAAAAGAAAAAAAAACAAAACAAAATAACATCATCACTATGTCATGTATGAGCGTCGGTTTCGAACCTGTGAGTGCATTTCATAAGAAGTTACAGTGACCCTGATTTACCAATTTAACCACTACGATGGTACACATTTTTATTAGAAATTATACTATAATAGTCGTTGACACTTTCAATCTCCGATAATATGCAGACTTACCCTTTAATGGACTTTCCCAAGTACCGTTAGAACCAAATTATCATCTCGGGATAATAGGTAAAACAGCTTTTTTGAAGAAGAGAATATAATACAAGATAAGAAGTACCATTTAAAACAACTTTATGGCAAATTTGGTAAAGTTGTTGGTATACGATACGACTTAAAATTTTACCACGAGTTCGAGCCTAAGAAATTGTCTAACATTTTTCTTTCCTTATTTTATCAGTTTTATGATATATGCAAATGAATTGGGATATCAAGGTAGTTTTGTTACAATATCTAATAATTTTAACACACAGATTATAATATTTTTTATCTTGTGTACATTGAAAACAAAAGAAAAAGTGAAATGAGAAGTAAATAAAAAAAATAACACAACACAATAAAAATATTCTTCATACAGAAATAATTTTTGCGAATCGAACATTCCTTGCATTGATATTCAAATATAAATTTAACTAACAGTCTTACCTACTGCGTTAAGTTGACAGTTGGCAAATTAGTAGTTTTTTTATTTATATAGTTGAAAGATGATAAATACAATATGATATCTGTTTTACACCGTTATAGTAGACTTGACCATTATGTTACTAAATAATTATAATTAAAAAATGTTGTTTGAAAATTTTCGTAATATTTGCTGGAAATCACTGACCAGCGAATTGCGTAGCTCATCTACACAAACGTTATCACAGATATATATCTGACTTATATTAAATTTGCCATATTTTCAGACTATTTGTTGCCATAGCAACCAGAATTTTCAACATAGGAAGAAAAGAAAAAGACGTGCATAATCTCCATACTGCCATCTATCCATATATCAAGTTTCATAAAAATATTTTCAGTACTTTTTGCGTTATCGCGGGATCCAGTTTTGTGGACGGTACAACCGGTTTCAAACATATTAGAACAGAAAAGGCCCTATATCGGAAATGATATATGGGGGGTTTATTTAAGAAATAAAAAATGGCCTTTCGGGAAAATGCAAGCTTACGGACTGGTTGGTCTGGCCCGAAGCGCAGCTGAGGTCCATATACCTTCCGAAGTCTGACCAACTAGTCCCTAAACTTGCATTTTCCACGAAAGGCCATGTTTTATTTGTTCTATTATACCGAATCTAAATCCTTTCATCCCCTTGTTTTGTGCTGTCATTTTTACTATTATTTGCTTTCAAATAATAATTTTACTTGTTCAGTGTGTGAAATATCTCAAACCCTAAACGGATTTTGTGTATGCTCTTCTTTAAATATTCCGATTACCGATGATTTAGGAGTTGTGATTCCATTTTTGTTAATGAAATTCAATATTAATTTAATGTTACTAGGCAAAATAACCCGACTTTAAGAATTTCACAAACAGTATAAATAAAATTTATAACTAAATTAAAAAAAATCAGGACTTTTGATCAACATGTAGTACATTTATGTCTCTGATAAAGAGACAAATCGCCTATCCATTTTGACAGTTATCGTCTGTTTGTGTCGTCGTGAAATTCGCACGTCGTGAAAGCTACGTTTAACCTGCGGTCTGGAGACCGCAGGGTATTGGTACGCGTTTAACTTTTGAGGCATGGAGGAGCACGTGACCTGTTTTCGGTACATGGAGGAGCACGAGATATGTAAACCTTACATGATTGGTTAATTGAACTTTCGAAAACCTGGCTGAATACCGTTTGCCGGTTCGTGACGGATTTACCTCTGGGGAATTAGGCAGAATTACATCTAATTAGAACAAAATAACTGTTACGTGATATTTGTAATTTTTGTTTAAATATTTTACCGTTTAAGGTTGAAAAACTTGAATGATGTGTTTGAAAATTATCAATGTTTCTTTAATATAAACAATTTATTGTCTGTAAAATTTGAGATACATACTAATTGAAATATTCGATCGTAGTGGCATATGCCATAATAAATAGAGATATTTTCTGCGTAAACTTGTGTGTTTACTTATTTTTTTGTTCGGAATTATTAATAAAATGGTAGGCCTATTGAATCATTTTCTTAAAAAGAAATAATTGTTTTATGTTCGACCTTCTCCGGTCATCAACGGTCACCAGTTTCCAATGACCTTCTTCTATATTGATCGACTATATGTTGTCCCCCAAACAATGTTGAAAATAGTTAAATGAAATATCTTATATCATTTAAAATGTTCCCCGCAGGAAACCATTTTACTTGTAAGAATTATGGACCGCCCCCGGTCTGTATGCGGTTTTTGGACCGGATGACGTCATATTGAATATAGAAGACCGTATGCAAATGAGGTATAATATAATTTATTATCTCTCAATAATAGACTCCAAAGAAAATAGAGACTGCAAGTGTCAACTATATATATTTGCTTTGGAATATTGCTCTTGAGGGATCTCCACGATGTCCCATTACAGCCATCACGACACACATATAACGCGAAACAGCGTTAAAACGAATTTATGATGGTTAAAAGTCGAAAAAATAAAGAAGAAAAAAATAGAAAAAAAACAAATGAAACCACGATGTTGAAAACTCGGCATAATATCGTATCATCGTCATCGTACTTTCGACCTCTCGCCATAGTAGTTCCGTTGTTTCGTGACCTGGTAGCCTTTGTTCATTTAGTGTTTAGTTTCTTGCTCAAGAAATAACGGCTTGCCCCTGTCTTGGTTTGTGCCCACACGGTGAGCGATACATAGTTGACTATTTCGACGCGCTAACCACTCGCCATAACAATACTTTATTTATTATATACATGCATAATTTAGTATTATAACATAATGATATGGTTATAAAGATATTTATTTCGTTATAGTTATGTTTTTATTTTTATTTTCAAAAGATTTTAAAGAATAATATGACCGTTATAAAATAAGATTCTATTCCAAATATTGGCACCATTGTAACAAAATGTATTTTTTTACCATAATTTATGCGGTGTTGAGGTATAACAATTATGCGATGCAGATGGAAAATGGGAGCAAAACCTTACAAAGCAAAGGTACTGTATATTTATTCTGGGAATATCCGTATATACAACACCATAAGAATGAAGTGTTAAAGTACAGCAATAGCAAAACGTTATATTGACAAACATGTGATTCATGATAATAATGTAAACAACTACATACTTTTACAAGCAACATACAACATATACAAATGTTAAAACAAATCAATGTTGAAAAATTACAAGTTAACGTTTTGAACTAACAAAAAATAGCGTTAAAATGACAACATGGAAACATTCAATACATTTTTCACCCGAATAACTTGTGCTAGCAATCAGAATCCCAACCATTCAACTTTTCAGTTTCATCCAATAACAAGGAGGTAATCATTTAGTGTATGACCAAAGCCCCATCTCTAATCATGAGTTATTGTTAATAAATGTGTAAGCAAAAGTTATTTTGTAAAGTCAGTAAAGGATGACTTATACTCATGGATTGAACGGGGATAATAAATTGGATGGGACCAGAAAAAATGTTTTAAAACTTCATAAAGGACAATTCAAATTTGTTACAGAAATTGTACACCATATATTAGCCTGCGATCCAGTCTGCCATTCTTATGTCCTGTTCGGCTGATCGATATTATCAAAAACACGAACAAGTATGAAATAACGCGTATGTGTTTTATTGTTAAAAAATCATTTCTACAACATTAAAATTTTTGGCCGCCAGGCCGCTGGGCCGCTGGGCCGCCAACTTCACAAAAATGACAAAATAAAAAAGTTCTCTGAAAGTGATTTTTCTTAAGATATATCGTTTAAATAACAATAAATATCTTTAAAACTTCATTAAATGCCGTTTTATTGTTAAAATAACATTTCTACAAAACTAAAATTTTTGGCCGCTGGGCCGCTGGGCCGCCAACTTCACAAAAATGACAAAATAAAAAAGTTCTCTGAAAGTGATTTTTTCTTTAGATATATCGTTTAAATAACAATAATTATCTTTAAAACTTCATTAAATGCCGTTTTATTGTTAAAAAAACATTTTTACAACATTAAAATTTTTGGCTGCTAGGCCGCCAGGCCGCTGGGCCGCCAACTTCACAAAAATGACAAAATTAAAAAAATCTCTGAAAGTGATTTTTTCTTTAGATATATCGTTTAAATAACAATAATTATCTTTAAAACTTCATTAAATGCCGTTTTATTGTTAAAAAAACATTTTTACAACATTAAAATTTTTGGCTGCTAGGCCGCCAGGCCGCTGGGCCGCCAACTTCACAAAAATGACAAAATTAAAAAAATCTCTGAAAGTGATTTTTTCTTTAGATATATCGTTTAAATAACAATAATTATCTTTAAAACTTCATTAAATGCCGTTTTATTGTTAAAAAAACATTTTTACAACATTACAATTTTTGGCTGCTAGGCCGCCAGGCCGCTGGGCCGCCAACTTCACAAAAATGACAAAATTAAAAAAATCTCTGAAAGTGATTTTTTCTTTAGATATATCGTTTAAATAACAATAATTATCTTTAAAACTTCATTAAATGCCGTTTTATTGTTAAAAAAACATTTTTACAACATTAAATTTTTTGGCTGCTAGGCCGCCAGGCCGCTGGGCCGCCAACTTCACAAAAATGACAAAATTAAAAAAATCTCTGAAAGTGATTTTTTCTTTAGATATATCGTTTAAATAACAATAATCATCTTTAAAACTTCATTAAATGCCGTTTTATTGTTAAAAAAACATTTTTACAACATTAAAATTTTTGGCCGCTAGGCCGCCAGGCCGCTGGGCCGCCAACTTCACAAAAAATGACAAAATTAAAAAAATCTCTGAAAGTGATTTTTTCTTTAGATATATCGTTTAAATAACAATAATTATCTTTAAAACTTCATTAAATGCCGTTTTATTGTTAAAAAAACATTTTTACAACATTACAATTTTTGGCCGCTAGGCCGCCAGGCCGCTGGGCCGCCAACTTCACAAAAATGACAAAATTAAAAAAATCTCTGAAAGTGATTTTTTCTTTAGATATATCGTTTAAATAACAATAATTATCTTTAAAACTTCATTAAATGCCGTTTTATTGTTAAAAAAACATTCCTAGAACATTAAAATTTTTGGCCGCCAAATTATGAAATTTGTTGTAAAGCAAGTTTTCATGAAGACTGCACTTGGGATGGCTTTTTGGCCTCCTAGGGTCAAGGTTACAGTTACTAAAAATAGAAAATTCATTAATCATGATTTACATTGCACATAGTTACATTGTTTGTTGCTTGTATTTGTATTTCAACTACAACATATTTATCTACAATGGTGATAATTGAAAACCTGGTTTCGTGGCATTGCCATGTTTCTTGTTTATTTATGTGTGAATTGAGTTGCAGACACCGTAGAATATGTATTGCAAGTCTAGTTGAACTTCTTCATCAACACACCGCTAGTCTGTATATCTTTCACGATGCTTAACTATGTTACAACGCTTATTTTATATTACGCCGACAGTCAAAACTAGTCGTCTGTTGGCATGAAAAGATTTGCACGTCCTTCTCGAGAGACGAGTGTAGAACGTGGTGTCGTACAGTCGTCATATGACTTATATGCTTTGAAAGTGTTATCTGAAGTTTTATATATAATTTAAAAAAAATCCTGCTGGGTTTTTATATTTGATAGAATAGTACCTACAATTTAACATCAGTTAATAATTTTTCATTATTTCAGTAAAAATATAGTTTTCTTTGCTTAAATTTGTACATTTGCTTACGTATGAAAGTAAACATTAGAAATATTTTAATTAAAGGGAGGTAATAGTTTTAGGAACCTCCAGTGTATTACCTCGGTGGGTTGATTGAACTTTGAACAAAAAATAGTTAATATCTTACTAGTCGTTAAATTTGACCTGAAACAAAAATGTTTATCTCTTTGTAAAATTTAAGTTTAATGTTGGCTATGATATAATGCTTATGCTAGTAAGTAAAGTAGTTACAACAAAACGCACGTACGCACGCACACACGTACACAACAACAACAAGAAAATAAAAAACCAAGAACAAAAAAAATTAAATAAAAAATACAAACAAAACAAAAAAGGTCATTATTCCCACAGACACTTGGGGTTTGGAGCTCAAAACGCCTTTAAAATCCAAATAAAATGCATATTTCAAAAAATCATAATATTATAGATGTTGAAATATGAATTTTTTTCAAAACGGCTTATATTAAGTTTTTTTTATATATATGATCGGTACATGTGCTGGGATTGACAAATATGCATTTTATTTGGATTTTAAAGGCGTTTTGAGCTCCAAACCCCAAGTGTCTGTGATTATTCCTCCAAAAATGTATGCGGAAAACCTGGTTAAAAATTCGTGCCGTCGTCGTGATTTACAAAAGGAATAGTTAATATATCCCGTGTGATTAACAAGCGACACCTTAATGGTAGTCAACATACTTAATCCGTACAAAATTTTCATATCATAATTGAAACTAATATTTTTTCGAATAGATTGTAGGTTAACACAAAGTTCCATCCCCCAAAAAAACAAAAAAAAAAAAAACACTCCAAAATCCAAGATTAGATGACCGTCATGAAAAAGATATCACATTTCAAGCCTCGGATCATTGGTTCGCGTCATATACTCGGGTCACGACCATGTGTCTTCATATGACACCAGTACTGGTTGGTTCCATGAGATGGACTCTAAATTGATTAAAATACGTGGCAAGAACTTGTAACGCAATCGAGCTTGAACAAATAGGTTTTAACTAAAACTAAACCCTTTGAATCTATTATCCACTAAAAGTTGTTGTAATAAGTCTGATTGTTAGCATTAACATAAAATTGGAAATAACTGTATGTTAATTACTATTTGTTTTTTGTTTTGTTTTTTGTTGTGTTTTTTTTCCTGATACCGATCCAAGTAGTTACCATGGGGTAATACTAAGCTATTCTAGCGTAAAAACTCAAAATATAGATCAAAAGGACTTACAATGTATTTAAGATATATCAATGCAATTTGAAGATACTGACTATCTAATGATGAAAATGATGATGGTGTAGTGATGATGATTATCCTGATGTATTACGATGATCCTGATTTACTGATGATGATACTGATGTACTGATGATGATCCTTATGTACTTACGATGACCCTGATGTACTGATGATGATCCTGATGTACTTATGATGACCCTGATGTACTGATGATGATCCTGATGTACTGATGATGATCCTGATGTACTGATGATGATCCTGATGTACTGATGATGATCCTTATGTACTGATGATGATCCTTATGTACTGATGATGATCCTGTTGTACTGATGATGATCCTGATGTACTGATGATGATCCTGATGTACTGATGATTATCCTGATTTACTGATGATGATCCTGATGTACTGATGATAATCCTGATGTACTGATGATGATCCTGATTATGTACTGATGATGATCCTGATGTTCTGATGACTATCCTGATTTACTGATGATGATCCTGATGTACTGTTGATGATCCTGATGTATTGATGATGATCCTTTTGTACTGATGATGATCCTGGTGTACTGATGATGATCCTTATGTACTGATGATGATCCTTATGTACTGATGATGATCCTGATTTACTGATGATGATCCTGATGTACTGATGATGATCCTCATGTTCTGATGATGATCCTTATGTACTGATAATGATCCTGATGTCCTGATGACTATCCTGATTTACTGATGATGATCCTGATTATGTACTGATGATGATCCTGTTGTACTGACGATGGTCCTGGTGTACTGATGATGATCCTTATGTACTGATGATGGTCCTGATTATGTACTGATGATGATCGTGATGTACTGATGATGATCCTGGTATACTTAGGTTAATCCTGGTGTACTGATGATGATCCTGATTTACTGATGATGATCCTGAATGTACTGGTAATGATCCTGGTATACTGATGATGATCCTGGTGTACTGATGCTGATCCTGATGTACTGATGATGGTCCTGGTGTACTGATGATGATCCTGATGTACTGATGATGGTCCTGATGTACTGATGATGATCCTGATGTACTGATGATGACCCTGATGTACTGATGATGGTCTTGGTGTATCTGATAATGATCCAGATGTACTGATGATGATCCTGGTGTACTGATGATGGTCCTGGTGTACTGATGATGATTCTGATGTACTGATGATGATCCTGATGTACTGATGATGATCCTGGTGTACTGATGATGGTCCTGGTGTACTGATGATGATCCTGATGTACTGATGATGATCCCGATTATGTACTGATGATGATACTGATATACTGCTGATGGTCCTGGTGTACTGATAATGATCCTGATGTACTGATGATGATCCTGGTGTACTGATGATGATCCTGATGATGATCCTGATGTACTGATGATGGTCCTTGTGTACTGAAGATGATCCTGATGTACTGATGATGATCCTGAAGTACTGGTGATGATCCTGATGTACTGATGATGATCCTGATGTACTGATGATGATCCTGATGTACTGATGATGATTCTGATGTACTGAAGATGATCCTGGTGTACTGATGATGATCCTGATGTACTGATGATGGTCCTGATGTACTGATGATGACCCTGATGTACTGGTGATGATCCTGATGTACTGATGATAGTCCTTGTGTACTGAAGATGATCCTGGTGTACTGATGATGATCCTGATGTACTGGTGATGATCCTGATTTCCTGATGATGATCCTGATGTACTGATGATGATCCTGATGTACTGATGATGATCCTTATGTACTGATGATGACCCTGTTGTACTGATAATGATCCTGATGTCTTGATGATTATCCTGATTTACTGATTATGATCCTGATGTACTGATGATGATCCTGATGATGATCCTGATGTATTGATGATGATCCTGATGTACTGATGATGGTCCTTGTGTACTGAAGATGATCCTGATGTACTGATGATGATCATGATGTACTGGTGATGATCCTGATGTACTGATGATGATTCTGATGTACTGATGATGATCCTGGTGTACTGATGATGATCCTGATGTACTGATGATGGTCCTGATGTACTGATGATGACCCTGATGTACTGATGATGATCTTGATGTACTGATGATGATCCTGATGTACTGATGATGATCCTGATGTACTGATGATGATCCTTATGTACTGATGATGATCCTTATGTACTGATGATGATCCTTATGTACTGATAATGATCCTGATGTCCTGATGACTATCCTGATTTACTGATGATGATCCTGATTATGTACTGATGATGATCCTGTTGTACTGATGATGATCCTGTTGTACTGATAATGATCCTGATGTACTGATGATGATCCTGATGTACTGATGATGATCCTGATGTACTGATGATGATCCTGATGTACTGATGATGATCCTGATGTACTGATGATGATCCTGATGTACTGATGATTATCCTGATGTACTGATGATGATCCTGATGTACTGATGATGATCCTGATGTACTGATGATGGTCCTGATGTACTGATGATGATCCTGATGTACTGATGATGGTCCTGGTGTACTGATGATGATCCTGATGTACTGATGATGATCCTGATGTATTGATGATGATCCTGATGTACTGATGATGATCCTTATGCACTGATGATGATCCTGATGTACTGATGATGGTCCTGGTGTATTGATGATGATCCTGTTGTACTGATGATGATCCTGGTGTACTGATGATGACGATCCCGGTTATGTAGTGACAACTATGATATTTTGCCGATGGAGCTGAAAATGATGATGATGATTAACTGATGATGATGATGATGAAGATGATGACTGATAACGATGATTAACAATATTTAACTGACATGTGTGAATGGTGTTCGCTGTATGAAAATAGTGATATTGTCATTATGGTGACATGTCCGCAAAAAATCTCATTTTGGTAGTGTCGGGCATTTAAATTCCCATTGATTACGACAAGAGATATGCGATGACCACATGAATTTCCTGTCCAGACCAAGACGGAATCTCTGCCCCCTAAAATATCTCAAGCACCCAAAAGTCGGCATAAGGTCATTCTCTTAAGGTATATCACTTCCATGAATTAAAACTCGACTAGTCGGAGAAACACGATATTTCATTAATAAGCCAGCTATAGCGATGACGTGCCAAATTAACATCATTACGCGGTGATGTCGCGTCAGTACACACACAACGTAAGACAGACGTTCACGTAGTCCACCCACGTGCATTCGATTGCGTAGTCTGAGCAGATGTATCAGAGGTGTTAGCAGCAGTGGCATGTCTTTATCAGGCGTCTTGACGCGTGGACAACCTTTGTAACCTAATTCATCGCCATACCAATCTTATTAAAATCAGATCATCGTTTTCGCTCCGTTTCTCTTCGCTACGTATGGTAGTGAAGCGACAGTTAGGATATGATTTTAATGAGATTGTCGCCATACCAGCATTAAGTATTCACGTAAATTTGGTGGAATTTTAAGCAAGTTAAAAACGGGAAACTTAATAAAACTCTTTTTTCGACGGCTTTCTTAAATGACAACATAATACGTAAAACAGACAGAAAGGTTTGATTAAATAATCGCAGATTATAATAATATAATTGAGTTTATCGTTTTCTTTGTTTTAGTATGTGAATTGAGCTGCAGTAGGTTTTATTTTGGAATAGTTGAACTTTTCTGTATAGAAAGCGCTAGTCTGTATACATTTGTTAAATTGTTTGTTATGCCGACAGTCAAAACTAGTCGTCTGTTGGCATGAAAAGATTTGCACGTCCTTCTCGAGAGACGAGTGTAGAACGTGTTGTTCAGTCGTCATATGACTTAAATATTGTAAACGTATTTTCTTAAGATTTATATATAACATCTAAAACAAGTTCCTGCTGGGTTTTATATTTGACAGAATAGTACCTACAAATTAAAATAAGTTAAAAATTAATTTTTATTTTAAAAAGGTATAATTTACTTTTTCAATTTGGTACATTTGCTTACGTATGAAAGAAAAAAATGTAAATATTTTGATTAAAGGGAGGTAATATATATGATATTGTATTTTCTGAACTTTGCAATTTTAATCGTACTGTATGTCTGTATGTCTGTATATCTATTTCACGCGTTTCGTTAGTAAAGCGTGAAATATTTGTCTATTCGTAACGTGTATAGTTTATAATGTAAAGTATTGGTCAGTACTTGTGCACGAGTTTTACGTACTTGATAGTGTTGTAGATCTATATAAAGGTTTATGTGTATGAAATATTCATTCTACCAGACGATTCAGTACAAGCAACATTTAATTCGTTTTTACTGCCGGAAAGACCACGTGTATAGCAGCCATGCTGGCTTCTTTCGAGCATGGAAAGAATGATATCTTCCAAATTGGCAAAATTTGAAACCTCTCAAAAAGAATTCTCTCAAGCTCAAATATCGAGGATTCATCAGATTTTGGCGTCGAACGAAAGTTACACTTTCCGTAAAAAGGGGAATGAAGAGCAACACAAGGTCAACGTGCGTGTCCTTGACACGTTGAAGGAAGCTGATGGTTACCTTCAAGACGCTGTGAAAACGGTTCCATGTGAGGAAATTACTTCAGCGCAGAGGAAAGTTGTCGAAGGTATTGACATTCTTAATCATAGAGAAAAGTTGATAAAGCTAGCAGATTCGTCCGATAGTGGGTGGCGAGTTGTACAAGAATACGAGGCGCATCCGTTAGCTGACGATTCCGACGACGAAAAGAAAATTTTCAGAGCTCAAATGAAAGCAGATCGTAAGCTGAAGCAGGAAAAACGCTCCAGAAGTTTTCGCTTTTCGCCTTTTTTTTATCAGACAAAGGATTCGTCTGCTCCGTCAACGTCTCAGTCTCCATGAATACAGTCATGGAACAAGTCTAATCCAGGGAAAAGACCGGGCACCTGTTTCCATTGCGGTAGACCAGGGCACTGGCGCGCTGAATGCAGAGGCATTGACGTCACACGAGTGAATAAAGATTCACAGATAAGTAGAAATTTAAATTTTTTATTTGAGAAGTCTGAGCTTTTTAAAGAAAATTTAGTAAACGACAAATGTACAATTTTGTCACCAGTTGGTAAATTAAAATGTTCTTTGAAACATTGGGAAAATGCTGGTGCAAGTCAATACATTCTTGACATTGTAAAATCTGGTTATAAACTTCCTTTTAGAGATATTCCTAGATTTAGTTCTGTTTATTTTAAAAATAATAAATCAGCCAGAGATAATTCTTCCTTTGTGAAGGGTGAAATAGAAAGTTTGCTAAGGAAGGGCTGTATAACAGAAACTCTAGAAATGCCGTACATTGTTAACCCTTTAACAGTGGCTTATGGAAAATCGGGGAAAGCTCGTTTAGTTTTAGATTGTAGGCATGTTAATCCTGAGCTTTTTAAATTCAAATGTCAATTTGAGGACCAATCAGTTGCTAAGCAACTGTTTAAAGCCGGGGATTTCCTGTTTTCTTTTGATATAAGAAGTGCTTATCACCATGTCACTATCTTCAAGGAACATCGAAAATATTTAGGGTTTTCATGGAATTATGACAATCATACGCATTTTTATGTTTTCAATGTTCTTCCTTTCGGAATTTCTACTGCAGGTTTTGTATTTACTAAACTGTTGAGAGTTGTGGTAACTAAATGGAGATCACTTGGTTTTCGAACAGTGTTATTTTTAGATGATGGGCTCGGTGGTGAAAGTACTTATAATAAAGCTTTAGAGAGCTCAAATTTCATGCATCACGATTTAATCAAGTTCGGGTTTTTGATAGCAGACGATAAATGTAACTGGTTACCATGTCAGAGCATCTGGTTGGGATCATCTGGTTGGGATACATTTGGGATACTTGTAATGGTAAAATCAAAGTTACAGATGATCGCATTCAAAAAACAGATGTGTGTGTGTGTTGAGTTTATTTACCCTCGCCACCGGTTAAAAACCATATGGGCGAGCATATGCTTCATTTATTAGAGGGAAAACACTTTATTTAGTTAATATCTGCATATGTGACTAGTGAGTACAATATTTCCTGCCCCAACAATGCAAATTAATTGCACTGAATGGGACCGGAAAACGGTGGGATTACATCCCACACTAAGATTAAAAAGCTGTATTTAAAATTTAAACTTAAATTAAAAAGGGGGGAAGACGCTGATACACGGAACACAAAAAACAGAACTTCTTTTGAAGGGATTTATAGAAAAGATACGAAAAGGTTGCGTCCTTTTTCCAGTGCGTAGCGTGGCGCGTTTGATTGGTCAATTAATTTCCATGCAGTCGGCAATTGGTCAGTTAGTAAGATTAAGGTCAAGGGCATTATATAACTGTGTCACTAGCCGTGCTAGTTGGGAAGCTCCGGTTTTGATAACTTCAAGAGCTTTTGACGAGATAGTATTTTGGGATAAAAATTTAAGAATTTTGAACAGTGGGAAATTAGATTCTTTCGATTTCACTAATGATATATGTAGTACCGTCTTTTGTGACGCCAGTGGAGCTGGATATACTGGATTTATCGTTGAAAATGTTGATAGTCCGATTGTCGGCTGTTGGTCCGAATTTGAGAGTGAATTAAGTTCCACGTGGCGGGAGCTAGAAGCAGTACATAGAGTTTTGAATAGTTCAATTTCAAGTCTGGAAGGGCGACATGTGTAAGTTAATACCGATAATAGAAATGTTGTATCTATTTTAAAAACCGGTAGTAGACAGCCATTTTTGCAAGACATAGCAGTTAATGTCTACGAAATGTGTCATGATCACAAAATAGATTTATTTCCTAAATGGATTCCAAGAACAGAAAATAAAGAAGCTGATTTTTTAAGCAGGTGTACAGATAGTGACTGGTCACTCGAAAATAAAATATTTGACTTATTAGAACAGAAGTGGGGCCCGCATACTTTTGATCTTTTTGCGTGTAGTTATAATACAAAATGCCAAAAATTTTATTCAAAGTACTGGTGTCCCGGTATAGATGCTATGAAATTTTATTGGTCGTTTGCGGAAAATTATTGGCTCGTTCCACCGCCTAGATTAGCTAGTCAGTGTGTACGTAAAATACAGAAAGAAAAATGCAAGGATACAATGGTTCTACCCATGTGGAAGTCTGCGCCATATTGGCTGTTGCTTTTTTCTGATGATGTAAAGAAAAATGAGTATATCAGTGAATATGTTGTTTTTCAACCAGGAAAACTTACAAGAAGAGGTCGAGGCCGAAATGGAATTTTCGATGGTAGACCGATTCCATTTTGCTTAATTGCTTTAAGATTTGTATAATAAAACACGTGTGTATTAATGTTGTTATGCATTTTTGCAGGTCTGAGTTTGAAAAACAGAATTGACGAGGAAATACAGCAGATTGGAATACAACATGAATGTTTCGATGATCTTTCCTTTAAGATGGCTTCTTTTTTAACACAATCGAAAAGTAACAGTACTGTCACCAAGTATTATTCTTATTTCAAGAAATGGGAACATTTCATTAGTTCAAAGGGCGGATTATCTATTCCTGCATCTCCAATTCAAATAGCATTATATTTAACAGATCTTATTGACAAACATTCGCCGAATTCTGTGATTTGCAATTCTGTGTATAGTATTAAATGGGCTCATTCGTTAAAGAATCTACCCGACCCAACAGACAATATGTTTGTGATTAACTTAATGGAATCTTTCAAACGAACACTTTCAAAGCCTGTTATTAAAAAGGAGCCAATCACATCAGACGTTTTAATAACTTTATGCGAGAAATACTGTCACTGCTCATTCGAGATCTATCAATGATTTTACTGGCTTACTCAGGTTTTTTGAGGTTTAATGAGTTAAGTAATTTGCATTGTAACGATATTCAGTTTTACGACAATCATTTTTCTTTGTATATCAGAAAAAGCAAGACTGACCAGTACCGACACGGTAATACAATTGTTATTTCAAAGGGTGTATCAGTAGCATGTCTGTATAACATGATTAAAAGATATTTTCAAATTACGGGTTTGTCAGTTTCGGATGACAGCTTCATGTTTAAACCGTGTTTTAGATCAAAAGGGAAATGTAGTTTTATACACAAAAACAAATCATTAAGTTATACTAGGGTTAGAGAATGTTTGGTTTCTAGATTAAAAGAGGTTATTGGAGATTCGAACATCGGTTTACATTGTCTTCGCGCTGGGGGCGCTACCATGGCGGCTAACGCTGGCGTTAATGACAGGTACTGGAAGAGGCACGGGCGTTGGAAAGGAGAAAAAAGTAAGGACGGGTATGTTTCGGACTCCTTGGAGAGGAGATTGAATGTTTCAAATTCATTGGCGCTGTAGCAAGTAAATCTCGTTATTTCTCAAGCCCGCTCTTTTTGTGTTTTCTAAATCGCACGTCTGGTATTGCATTTATGTTTTTGTTATTTCTTTAAACGAATGATAGTGAAGAAAAGACTATCTATTTCACGCGTTTCGTTAGTAAAGCGTGAAATATTTGTCTATTCGTAGCGTGTATAGTTTATAATGTAAAGTATTGGTCAGTACTTGTGCACGAGTTTTACGTGCTTGATAGTGTAGTATTTAAAGGTTTATGTGTATGAAATATTCATTCTACCAGACGATTCAGTACAAGCAACATGTTCTAGTAAAGATAATAGGGTGGAAATATATGTATATGCACATAATGTTTTTAATTGTCGTAAAACATTAGCTGAAAATGTAAAAGTAAAAATCAGACTTTATACATACATGTACATCAATCGTTATTGTATAAGTTAAAATCAGATTTTATGCATATATCAAATGTTATTGTATAATCATTAAGAAACATCTTTTTCTTTTTTGAAAATTTGTAGTAGGGTTTTGATAATATTTTAGAAAATTATGTTTTTTGAAGACAAAATAAATATGAGTATAATTTTTCTTTTATATGTGTATTGGCTATAAGCGCTTATATGATGCTATAAGGTTGTTGAATTTAACTGTTTTATATTATTTATACGTAAAGATGTTTACAATAATAATTAGATAAATCTATTTATGAGATTTGTCATAATGAATATTGAATTTGCGATATTCATAACTTTATATCCACAAGGAATGAGCCCCTCACATTCAAGCGATCTGACATTTGACAAACGGGCACAGGTTTTTCAGAGAAATTTCATTTATTTTAAATGTTTTTGATCTCTGTTGTTTTCCTGGGCGAGTCGGTTCGCATACTTAATATTTTTGTCTTTCCTTTCCGGCGTAATTAATTTTCAAAACAGTTATACACAGACTAGTCTTTGTGTTTTTCTCTTCTTTTTTTAAGAAAAGAAACGTATACATTTACTTGAGATCTCGTGGATATTTGGTTATATTATTTTTTGCAATATCAAAGCTGCTTAGTATGGTGGCATATTTCTGCCACCAGATAACCTGATAACTAACTAGTTAATTAAGAGGTTAACTAGTTACGTAACTAGTTAACCTGATACCTAACTAGTTAATTAAGAGGTTAACTAGTTACGTAACTAGTTAACCTGATACCTAACTAGTTAATTAAGAGGTTAACTAGTTACATAACGAAACTATAATGTTTTTCATTGTCGTAAAACATTAGCTGAAAATGTAAAAGTAAAAATCAGACTTTATACATACATGTACATCAATCGTTATTGTATAAGTTAAAATCAGATTTTATGCATATATCAAATGTTATTGTATAATCATTAAGAAACATATATATACATATATTTCCACCCTATTATCTTTACTAGAACATGTTGCTTGTACTGAATCGTCTGGTAGAATGAATATTTCATACACATAGTTAACTAGTTAACCTGATAACTAACAAGTTAATTAAGAGGTTAACTAGTTACGTAACTAGTTAACCTGATAACTAACTAGTTAATTAAGAGGTTAACTAGTTACGTAACTAGTTAACCTCTTAATTAACTAGTTAGTTATCTGGTTATCTGATGGCAGAAATATGCCACCATAGCTTAGCTTCATTAACTGCTGTTGAATTTGTTCCTCTCTGCAAAATAAATCGCACGTCTGGTATTGCATTTATGTTTTTGTTATTTCTTTAAACGAATGATAGTGAAGAAAAGACTTATTTTCCTGTATAAGTTTTTTTTATATACTATAATTCATCTTGCAGGGCACCGAGTTGCAGCGACTGCGTTTAGATTTTTTACTAGTATACATAAGGAATTTTTGAATAACCAGAGTTTCTACTTGCATCATGAAATCATTTTTGTTCATTTTTTATGTCCTTGCATATCGTGGCTAATTCCTTAAGGTAGACAATGGCTAATTCCTTAAGGTAGACAATGGGTAATGGGCACTATAAGGAACTGTAAAATTGACAACATATGACAGTGTCAATACCTCTAGGCAAGGCAAAATTTTGACCCAAGTGTTTAATTCAAACAATCTTGATACAGGTCCACCAAACAACGTTTCATGTCAAATATCTAAGCTGTAGCTTTCTCTTATTCAGAAAACATTTGTTTTAAATTCTGTTTTTATTATTTTACTATGTGTACATAATGAAAATCAATGTACCCGGGCAAAGCCAATTTGACACAATGGGGCAAAATTTGAACAATTTTGGTAGAGGACTTATAGATGATATCATAATTATAGCAAACATCAAAGCTCTAAGCCTTGTACCTTCAGACAAGAAGATTTATTAATTTTTTACTGTATGTACATAGTGAAAATCAATGACCCCAGGGGCGGGGCCAATTTTGACCCCAGGGCTATAATTTGGTAGAGGTTCACTACGCAAAGTCTCATGTCAAATATCTGACCTCTGGCCTTTGTCAGTTCAGAGAGGAAGATTGTTTAAGTTTTTACTATATACATAAACTCAGAGGCACTTATAATCCGACACTAACATTTTTCGGTATAACTTGGTTATTTGTGAACAGATTTTGTTCAGGTTTTGAACATACAAAATTCAACATATCATACTTATTTATCTAGAATTTTACTTCCAATTCATTAACAAGAAACATAGAGAAAATAACAAGACAAACATGTTACTGCAAAATGAAAAATCATTGGTAAATATCGTAACACAATGAAAAGTCTCTAAATCCAACTGATTCTGTTTAATAACCAGTTCTAATACTTTCTGTGTCATCCCATGACTATGACAAAGTGTTAACACCTGTTTCATGGTTATGACATAGTGAAGGCTCGAGGAATATTCCTCCATTCCGGAATAAGGGCTTCCTCGAGTTCCAGCAACTCCTGCGTTCCAAGTCACCAGATGTAAACATCACGATTGTCGCCTCAATTGGACAAGCGTGTGAGAAAGCGGCAAAAAGCTCCTCGCAATTTGCTGGAACACAAGCAAGCCCTTATTTAGGAAAAGAGAACTGTGAGGCAGAGGTGTTTACTTTTTTACAGCCATTTGGGAGGACATACAAAGTGTTAGAACTGGTAAACATACAGATTTAATGGGATTCAGAGACTGTTCATTGTGTTACGATTTTTACAGTCATTTTGTGAGTTTTCATTTAACAGTAGCCTATTTGTTTGGCTATTTTTTTCTATTTTCTTATCGATGAATTGTAAATATAATTCCAAGTGTTGAATTTTGTAAAGTCCAAATTTGAGCAAAATCCGTTCACAAATAACCAATTTATACAGAAAAATTTCAGTGTCGGGTTATAAGTGCATCTGAGTTTATAAGGAAAATTATCGCGTCTGGGGCAAGGCAATTTTAACACAATGGGCATAATTTAAACAATTTTGGTAGAGGACCCATAGATGATATTATATTCCAAATATCAAAGCTCTAAGCCTTGTACCTTCAGACAAGAAGATTTAAAAAAAATTTTACTTTATGTACATAATGAAAATCAATGACCTCCGGGGCGGTGCCAATTTTGACTCCAGGGCTATAATTTGAACAATCTTGCTAGAGGTTCACTACACAATGTTTTATGCCAAATATCAAACCCCTAGCCTTTGTCAATTTAGAATAGATATTTTTTTAAGTTTTTACCATAAACATATAAGGAAAACCTTTGACCCCGGGGCGGGGATAACTTGGAAACAAGAGGCAATTTTTGAACAACTTTGGTAGAATACCTATAGATGATATCATATGCCAAATATCAAAGCTCTAATCATTGAACCTTCAGACAAGAAGATTTTCTATTTTTTTTACTATATGTAAATAGTGAAATCAATGACCCCCGGGACGGGGCCAATTATGACCCCAGGGCTATAATTTGAACAATCTTAGAAGAGGTTTACTATACAATGTTTCATGCAAAATATCTAATCTCTAGCATTTGTCAATTTCGAGAAGATGATTTTTTAATTTTTTTACTATATACATATAGTAAAAACTATGACCCCCAGGGCAGGGCTAATTTTGACACTAGGGGCAAAATTTGAACAACTTTGGTAGATGACCTATAGATGATATCATATACCAAATATTAAAGCTCTAAGCCATTTACCTTTGAATGTTATATATTTCAATAAATTCATTAAAGGAATAGGAATGGATGGATTGATGTCTGTCTAATATAAATATTCATCATTTAAAAAGAGGAACCATGACAGTTTTCCTATTGACATCAACCCTATAAGAGAGAAATTCGTGTTTTAAGACACTATTTTTTACTTGAGAAATAAGTTCATGGGCGCCGCCATTTTTGCGTTCTGTCATTCTCGCGAGACAGACGAGACCGAGATTGTGACGTGTAATACCCACTTCCGGTATAGGTGTACACGCTGGTACAACTGAAATATATCTTGATAAAGAACTTATTAATTTTATTGCGTACATTATATATTATTTATGAAAACATCATATGGAACTGAATTGCTTTAATTAATTAATTGAAGACGCCGCGACATTAATTATTATTTCTCCGATATTCAAGCTTGCTGATGATCCCACCACATGATTTAAGCAATGACTGCTTAATTTTCAAAGATAAACCATAAATTTAATTTGCGTACTATGAGAAACTTCTTCAAATTGACGATATATCCTTTTATTTTGTACTTAATTTTCGCTAGGCAAGCTGTCCAAATAGGGTACATCGCCGGTCATGTATCTTTTTTTCAGGTAAAATATCAACTAAATCCAATATATATCTACTTACCAAATTCCTTTCCCCGACAGATACGCATTTCTACTACCGTAAATTTAATCCAATAAAACAAAAAAATCATAAATCTACTCAATATTTAAAATGATTATTGGTAACTGAAAAAAATGTGTTGCTATTTTATGACGTGCTGTAATTTACTACAGTATAATTTGACTAATTCCCCCTAAGGTCATTCAGTTTACTGATGAAGCGTAAAAAAATAGATGTCTATTTCGTCATTAGAATATTTGACAAGGGTGATTAACCAATCAGGGCAACATTGTGCATGATCAAAAGGTCTGTCGGCACAGAGGCATACAAGGAGCAATAAAAATCGTCAGTACACAGTGTGACAGGAGCATTTGGTGCAAATTAGGAACAATTAAAATGGACAATGCGCAGTATTAGACATAAGTAGTAAAAACCAGCAATTGTGTGAATAAATTATGCAAATTAGACTTTTGAGCAGCCAATAAAAATGATTTGCCTGCAGTTAATATTGCAGTTATCATACGTTGACAGACATGTTAACAATTTACTTTTCAAAAGAGTTGCTTATATTTTTGAAATGTGTACATCAATTATAACATATGTTCACACCTTTAAATTTGAAAGTCAGAATCAAACTGCAAAAATTTAATTATATGTACTATTAAGAACACGTTTTAGTAGGGTTTTTATAATGGAAGTGGCTAGCGTACGGGCCCGTACGGCTAGCCAAAAGTTTTAGCCGTACGTGAGTCACGTACGACTAGCAAGGACACGCTGTATTGGCTAGCCGTACGGCACTTTTCAAAATTTTATGGAAGTCGAAAATGCATATGTTATTTTATGACTTTAAGCGAGGATTTTAACCAAGAAACAGCATTAATTGTCTTTGGATGTTAACTTTTTAGAGATTAATCGCCTTGATCGCTATATATATCGATCTTTGTCATCGCAAGATGTCGAGAAAAAAAAAATATCCTTTGCTTGCATTTACACCAATTGAAATAGTTTACAAAATTTTGATAATAATCCTTTTTTGTTTCATTAAGTTTAATTTTCGACACCTTTTATATGAAAAAAAAAAACAACAAACACTGAAAATGATTGTTGTTAGGCTCTTGATAATTACCGACGGTACTGTATAGAAGTTTGTCCATCAAGGAAAGTTTGCATGTTCCGTGAAAGGCATTCTAAAATTCTATTGTCAGTCCCTGGATAGGTTTTAATTAAGGCTGATTAATTGATTGACTGTGCTTTTATGTTCGATATTTATCTACTGTTTTGAAAATTATATAACTATTTTTACATTTCACCGTTTTTTTTTCATTCAATGTTCTTTTTATTTATTTATTCCACTCCGATCATTTTTTATTCGATCCATGTGCTTAAAATTAACAAAAATGAATTAATAATTCATACAAATAAAACAACAAATGATAAGCATGAAAATCAACAATTTTATAACGTTCGACTTCCATATAATTTTGAAAAGTGCCGTACGGCTAGACAATACGTACAGTGCGTCCTGGCTAGTCGTTCGTGACTCACGTACGGCTAGAACTTTTGGCTAGCCGTACGTTTCTTTATTTTTTTTTTTTTTTTTTGATATTGTTACGTATTTTGAACCATAAAAAATCTCCTCTACACCTCCTGTGAAAATTAAATTGTCTGTTCATTAATATTTCCTTACGATTCAACTAGATTTATCATGAATCTAAAGATGTGGGGAAATGACATCACGCGCACCTGTTTTTATACGGCCAATACACAAACATGGCCGCGCTTACTGATTTGTAGAAATCGGTGATTTAGCGATTTAAATTTTGTTATCATTCGTTTAATATTATTATTTGGCGGCAGAAAATTTGCAGACTTATTATTTATAGTATTCTTTTTCTGAAATCAAGTTTTTATTCTAACCTTGTCTTTCCCTTTAAATTAATAAAAATCACCTATCTGAAAAAATATTTCCTATTCCTCATTGTTAAGAAACAAATAATAACATTCAGGTAACAAATTACGAGCAAAAAGATTATTTATAAACAAAATGTTTTTCATATGTATAAAAATATTATCATACCCCATCCACTTTAAACACTTATTTGACCATTTCACTATATAAAAAGTCTTATTCAAAATATTCCTAAAATTTACCACAATGAGGGGCTGTTTTCAATGTTTGCCTAAATTTTCTTAACAGTTTATTGGTTGATAATGCGAATTATTATATGATCTAAATATAGCTGCAATCTCATTGGTCCAAACAGTAGTCAACAGAACTTTTTATAAAATCATATTTACTGGGTGTAGTATCATATTCACTGGCTGAATTGGATTTTCCCAGTCTAAAAATAGATTGAGACTCATATTCAATGATCATACACCGTAGACTGTTAATTACGCGTGTTGATTAAAAAATAATTGTTGCTTTTTGTTCTTTATGGCATATTTCTCGATTAAAATATCAATACTTTACTATTATACTTAAAGGTAACACCGCAATGATGAGTATAAACTTGAATTATTTTTGTATGCGCAGCGTTCGCGTAGTCGTTGCACGCCTAACACGTGCGTCTTTTTTCCCGCGCTTCAACGAAGCAAAATTTGTACATGTATATAAAATTGTACTTTTGTGATTTTTTTTTATTTCTTAGCCTATTCATATAATAAAACAATTATTGACTAGTGAACCATTGAATATGATGTGATATTCACCGGCAGAAAGTCATATTGACCTCGGCTATCGCCTCGGTCAATATGTCATCTGCCGGTGAATATCACATCATATTCAATGGTTCACTAGTCAATAATTGTTTAATATAAAATACTTTTACCGTGTCGTTCTTATTTTATTAAAATATCTGCCTTCTGTTATCATATTTGCTATTATATTTGGCATTATTTAGCAAACAATTACCTACAATAATTATATAATAAAAATCAAACATTTTTTTCAGTTTTTCAGGGATCTGAGAAATGCCCAAGTAATGTAAAAGGAAAAAAGGGAAAGAAAAAAAGTTGTCCCTTCTGCGGTTTGAACCCACGCCGCTCAATTTCAAAGTAGTTGGCAAGTGATTCTAGCCTATTTGAAAACTCTTCAAAGAGAAGGAAATGCATTACCCATGGTCTACCTTAAGAAAGAATGTTTAAATCGCTAAAAAGACACTTACAAATAATAATAAAAAAAATAGTTGCATCGACTGAACTTCAGACCCCTCGCACCCAAACTAGCGTAATACCTCTGGACCATGGGGACGTTTTTACGAATAATGCCTGAATGAAATCTAATGATTCTAAATTTAGAATTTCCAATCCTTATTAATTTCGAGGTATTTTGTTCACGGTAAGCCTGTTGTTTAACACTGATCATGATGTACATAATTTAGCGAAAATCTTCTCGCCCCCACAGTCCGACATGTATATATTTCACTACTCCCAGTCAGATTTATACGGTGGCACAAAGGTGACATGTGTGTGTTTTTATTTATCTTGTGGTCACGAGATACTATGTCGTGGCCACGAGTTACTAAGTCGTGGCCACGAGATAGCTAAGTCGTGGCCACGAGATACTATGTCGTGGCCACGAGTTAGTAAGTCGTGGCCACAAGATAGCTAAGTCGTGGCCACGAGATACTATGTCGTGGCCACGAGTTACTAAGTCGTGGCCACGAGATAGCTAAGTCGTGGCCACGAGTTACTAAGTCGTGGCCACGAGATAGCTAAGTCGTGGCCACGAGATACTATGTCGTGGCCACGAGTTACTTAGTCTTGGAAACGAGATAGCTAAGTCGTGGCCACGAGATAATTAACCAATCAGAATACACTATATATATTATGAATTTTTTTAACTCAACAACTTACTTTTATATGCAACTTGTCTTTAGGACCATATTAGAAAGTCACCTTCCAAGGCCCATCAGACATTAATTTTGACTATAGCTCTTTGTTGGGACAATTTTGTGATCGTATTGGTCAGTCTGTACGTTCTACGGCCTGTAAACCTTGTTTATACGATAACATGAGAAGGAATAAGTCCTGGTTTATTTTATTTGTAAGGGACATTGCCCATGGACATTAGATAGCCTATAAGGTAAAATCCTTGTCTGATGAATAATTATAAGGAATAAGCCATGGTTTTTTGTAACCCCCCCCCCCCATGAAAGATCATTGCACCTGATCAGTAGATGACATCTCATACTGTCAAAGATCAGGGTCACAGTGACGCGAAATGTAAAAATAGCGACAAGTCAATAAGTTGTATCAATGGCACTTTTACAGGCTGGTGAAGTAGGGGTATCACTGTACTACAGCACATGTCTAGTAAATTAGGGAAATTCACACAAATGGTGTAATCTGATTGGTTATTTATCTCGTGGCCACGACTTAGCTATCTCGGGGCCACGACATAGTATCTCGTGGCCGCGAGTTAGCTATCTCGTGGCCACGACTAAGTAACTCGTGGCCACGACTTAGTAACTCGTGGCCACGACTTAGTAACTCGTGGCCACGACTTAGTAACTCGTGGCCCCGACATAGTATCTCGTGGCTACGACTTAGTAACTCGTGGCCACGACTTAGCTATCTCGTGGTCAAGACTTAGTAACTCGTGGCCACGACATAGTATCTCGTGGCCACGACTTAGCTATCTCGTGGCCACGACTTAGTAACTCGTGGCCACGACATAGTATCTCGTGGCCACGAGATAAATAAAAACACACACATGTCACCTTTATGCCACCGTATATATATGTATCAGTATGAAGTAGATTCAATTCTCAGTTGCATTGCTGAATATCCAAATTTTGCTATGTTAATAAGAATCATTAAAGGCATTTAAAAATGAACAAGCAAATTCGTTGAATTTATATCCCCCGCCGAGTACTGGTTATTATTAACACAACAACTGAAGACATAAGGCTTTATTTCTATATTAATCATGGCATAAACAGTAATATTCTTTGAACTTAATAAATAGTCAGGGCAATAACAGAGCCATAACTTTGTGTTAAATAGTAATATCTGGAAATGCAAATGAGATGTATGCATACTACATAACTAATAAAGGGCCATA
This sequence comes from Ruditapes philippinarum, assembly GCF_026571515.1. NCBI lineage: Eukaryota > Metazoa > Mollusca > Bivalvia > Venerida > Veneridae > Ruditapes > Ruditapes philippinarum. The sequence continues at coordinate 54,212 of NW_026863433.1, forward strand.
AATCTGAGTTATAAGTATCTGACCGGAATAATGCGACTATATGCACATCTCATCTTAGTATCCCATAAAGTTTCATTGAATTCCAGCCAGTAGTTACAGAGAAGAAGCACGGAAACGATTATTGCTCTGGTTGTATACTGCCTAAGTTATCAAGGGTCATAACTCTAAGTTAAAATGTCTGACCCGAACAAGGCGACAATATGCGCATCTCCTCTTGGTATTGAAGGTTCCAATAAAGTTTTATTGAATTCCAGCCAGTAGTTGCAGAGAAGTAGTGAGGAAACAAATATTTTTCTATATGGATACTGCATAACTAATCAAGGGCCATAACTCTGTGTTAAAGTGTCTGACCCCAACAAGGCAATGATATGCGCATCTTCTGTTGGTATTGAAGGTTCTTATAAAGTTTCATTGAATTCCAGCCAGTAGTTGCAGAGAAGTAGCGCGGAAATGATTTTTACTCTATATGCATACTGCATAACTAATCAAGGGCCATAACTCTGAGTTTAAGTGTCTGACCGGAACAAGCGGACGATATGCGCATCTCCTCTTGGTATTGAAGGTTCCCATAAAGTTTCGTTGAATTCTAGGCAGTAGTTGCAGAGAAGTAGTGCGGAAACGATTTTTACTCTATATGCATACTACATAACTAATCAAGGGCCATAACTTTGAGTTTAAAGGGTCTGACCCGAACAAGCTGACGATATGCGCATCTCCTCATGATATTGATGATTCCCATAAAGTTTCGTTGAATTCCAGCCAGTAGTTGCAGAGAACTACTCCGGAAACGAAATTCGGACGGACGGATGGACGGACGGAAGGACTAATCTACATTAATACCTATGTTACTATATATAGTAACAAAATCTAGGGTATTTCAGGGCCATTATGGCAAGATCTAGGTCATTATGCAATTTTGGCCGCCTTGCTACTCGGCATTATTTTTCCATAATGGGCGAGTGAATGAGCGCACGTACAGAATGACGTCATCAACTCTCAGTGACTTTCAAGATGGCTGCTGACGTTGAATGAACTAAAGTCACTTGCACACAAAATTTAAAGTTTAAATGACGTAATCAATCGCAATCAACAAAGCTTAACATTGAATATTTATAAACTCAAGAAAAGAATACAATAACTCATTACTGCGGCCCTCAGGCCATTATGCACATCTTCGGGCCATTATCGCATAATGGCGAGCAGCAACCAAGTATTAACCTCTAAACAGTGCACTCGCCGTTCTTTTTATCTCCCTGTGTATTTTCACATTGAGGGCGCCATTTTGTAAAAAAAAATCTGATAAATAAAAACAATTTTTTGTCGAATTTTGTTGTGAAAACTATCTAGAATGAAAGAAAATGGTCTAACTAAGAAAATTAATCCAAACACCAATATCTTTAATTCAGTCGTTAACGTTGTACAGGCGTTTAAAGTGTTGTTTACGTGACGTCACAATGTAGCGCCAAACAGCACGTGCAAAACAATCAAATCAAGTACGCTATTTTAGTGTCGCAAACGAGTTAAGTTTTACATTTATTTCACTTTTAATAATTTGTATTTCGCTTGAAAAATTATAGAGTGAAATAAAATAAACAAACAAAGTTTTATCAACGTTTTCAAAATTCGTTATTCTCAAAATGTTTCTACACACGGTTGATTTAACGACAGTTTTTTTCAACCCACTGGAACAGCCTTTAAAGAACGTTTCTATTGGAAACTCTGAGACGAAAACAAATTAAACCAACAAACATAAAGTCCAACTTTAAAATAATAATTATATTTTTTTCTTGACGTGTTAGAATGGAAATAGATATTAATTCTTCGTGCATTATTGTATATTCTAACACGACCCGCATTTTTCACTATTGAATATAGAAGAACCGAAAGTGTGTGTTATTATGCAACAGAGTCACAGTTTTAGAGATGTGACGTAATCATTATACATGTGACGTAATCACTTAAAGAATCCGACGCGCTTAAAATAAGTACGGAAACAAATCAGGCGCAATTTTTCATAATATCAGATACGGCAGCATTTATTTGTTGATGTCGTGTTAGAATCGAAATAATATATTCAAATCGGTGATTTTATCGCTTGATAACATCACTGTTTGTCGTTCGGATGCGCATCATTATATCACTTGGGCTACGCCCTCGTGATATAATTCCTCGCATCCGAACTCCAAACAGTGATGTTATTGAACGATAAAATCACTGTTTGAGATATATTATTTCTTAAATAATGCACGGTTTTCGTTCAAATGCTTTGTAATTAATCACTCAGGCCTATCGGCCTTCGTGATTATATTACTACGCATTTGAACTCAAATCGTGCATTATTCTACAACAATGCACTCAGAATTGATATCTATTTCCTAATTTTCATTTCTTATAATGAAATGAATAGCTTCAGAGAAAAAACATCTGAAAGTAGTCACTAAATATAAATGTGAATTTTGACTACGTTCATTATCATATTCATTTTAAATATCTATCATAATTATACCGTACGTTTATAACTGAAGCACTATTTTAAATTGTAATAAAAGAAAAAAAGATAGAGAACTAGAACTGCCACTGTCATGGCGTGAATACCCGCGCATACCATTTGGTCAGAATATACAGTGGTCATGTAGAGCTTCCCTGCCAAATCTGAGGGTAGTAAGCCAGTACATTGCTAAGTTATGTTTAGTGGCAAAGATCAAAGTGACCTTTACCTTTGACCTACTGACCTCAATACTGAAACTGCCACTGCATGACTTGAATAAAAGTTTCATAAATTTTACCACTTGAAATATCTGAAAATTGTGTCCATATAACAAAGTACTTTATTAATGTATTCCTGAAATTAAAAGATGCTGCGAAAAATATCATATTCTGTCAGTCATTTACTTGATAACGTTTGGTGCCATATTGAGCCCCAATTTAAATATGAAAGTTCTTCACTAACTGATCAAGATCATTTAAAATCCCTATTGATTGTACTATAATTCAGGGCACATTTTTTGCTATTTAATACTGTCTATTTAATACCTTGATTTTATTTAGACATGATGCATTTAAATAAAATGCAGTTCATGTTTTTTCCAAGGAACTATAAATATACTCTATTGCAATGTTCTGGTGAAATATCAAGTTTCTCGATCGGACTATAAATAGCGATTTTTACAAAACATTATTAAGCTTATCAACAAACTTAAGTTTTTTTGTAAGCTCCGTAACAACCGTTCGCCAGAGGCTTTTTTAATGGGAAATCTTACATACTTCTTTACAAAGGGCAAACATGAATTTTATAATTTTAAATAATGGTATCAGAGAAATGTAAGATGTTTGTTACCTGAATAAAGTAGCGATAAATGTGAAATAATTTGTCATAAAAGTAGCAAAATGTAAACAATGTAGTATTGTACTTCCATATAAAATACTAATTTACTATAAGTGTACTTATTGCCAAAAAGCAACAGATGAAAAAAATGGTTCAGGTAATTGGCCAATGAGTAACTTTTTGGATACTATAAAATAACACCAAAATTAAAAAGCTTTTAAGAAATACAAATAAAAGCATAATAGGCCTTTAAAACGTTATTTGGGCGATCGACACCCTACCATCCCCTCTAGACCCCTCAGTGTGAACTTTACATTTTTATGAAGTTCCGATTATATTCGAAATTGTACGGACTACTACTACTTAAGGCCGCATCTACACCTATATATAGTCAAGTTTCTTAAATGTTACATTTAGATAAGCTAAATAAATGGATTTATACCTTTGTCTTTGCTAAAACTATTATATTTCTTTAACATGTGCCAATAAAAAACGGGTAAATGGTGCAAGGTGTACATTCTTTTAAAATAAATGGAAAATGTGAGAAAAAAAATTGAGCTTATTATTATCATTGATACAAAAGTTTTTATTTGATGAAAGTTCTTCACAAACTGATCAAGAACATTTAGAATCCATATTGATTCTACTATAATTCAGGGCACATGTTTTGATTTAATACCTTGTGTGTTAACCATTGGCTTTGACTACAATATATCAGTTAAAACATCATGAAAATTCATATTATGACCCCAAAGTGCGGTTAAAAAATGCATATGTACCCGTTTACGCACTTTCGGGTCAAAATTGGACCTGTTTCTTATGGTATAAGTATTTGAACATGTCAATATTACAAAATAAATATAGTAAATTATTGCAATTTTTATCATTTATGTAAATAAAAGTCAACTTCACTATTTTTACAATTGTCCTTGTAAATGATTATTTTACATATAATCATGCCGTGACGATGACGTCACATTACTCCCCCCCCCCTTAAAAAATCAGTTTCCCGAACTTCTTTTCAAGAAGAACACCTAGTTCAATGATTCGCCGCCCAATTTTCCAATGTTGCGTAAGATTTTGGTCACTAAACACTTCAGCGGAATCACCACTTTGCACAGAATTGTCCGTTACATAATTATGTTCAATTACAATCCTTTCAAACTTATTAATTTTAACGTTATTTGTTTTTTGGCGTACCGGCCACGACAGTTTCGCAAGCGAGCGGCCATATTGCTTCCTGTGAAAACTGACGTCACAGTCGCTAAAAATAGGTTATACGATAAGTGGCGATAAAAGGCGAAGGTAGCTTCGGGCCTTCTACGACGTTTCACGATTTTACCCGATATTTACCGATTTATTAGGGTCCGTAACCTTAACATTGTCTTTATTTTATTTATTTATTTATTTTTTAAAAATACACAACTTTACTAAAAAAAAAAATAATAATAATTAGCTCAAATAATCAAACATTTGAAATTATTAATGTTGAAATGTGTCGTAAAAAAAATTCACACACATAAACTGTAATTAAATAATTTAATCAAGAAAATTATCTTATTATTTATTCATTCAAATTGTAAGTTACTTCATCAATACAAAAATTTATTACCTCTATTACACTGAAATATCTACATTTTAATTAGAGATTACGCAACTTACACTATTATCTTCCAAATAGAATTTGTAATCAATAATTTTAACAACCACATTCATAAAGTTACAATAGATTTTTAAATATACATAAATTAAGACTAAAAGATTAATCGACTTACTGATATTTCCAGAATTCATAATCAATTGACTTAAATATGTATATACATGTAGCAAACAATTTTTTTTTATATTATAAATGTCCATAACTTTTCCTGTCAAAGTGCACATAATGTTCATAAGTTAATATTTACCTTTCCTTCTGTTGTAGAATGTAGAGTTCCAAATGAATATGAAGTTATAACACCAGATGAATTATATTTCCAGGTATTCACTAGTTATAATTATAATATAAATTTTTATTACACTGAAATTTTTAAATGTAAATTTTATATTAGTTTTCACAGTCCAAAAGTTCTGTTTCTATGATGAATTTTATTTATTATGTATAAATACACATTCACAACGCGATAATTATTTCTTTTATTTCTTTTTTTTATTGTAGCTTCCTCACAAATATGGATGGCGTCCACAGTGTTTACAGTTAAACGATGTTGTTTGAGTTTCTCTTGCTCTTGCTGAATTTTCTGATGGATTTGGAACGGTTGACGTCTCCAAACAATATACGTCTCCATTATTAAAGACAACTGTCTCCCTTTTGATAACAGTGGTACCTTTGCAGGCATAACTGATGTCGGCTGCATCCACACCAAGTTGCAAAGCTCGGATGCGTTGTTCTTTTATCAGACTTGAATTAACAGTGTTAAGATATGCCGATGGTGCCCCTCTGAGGTATGCACGGGGATCGTGCATCGTATATTCATAATTGGATACTGCGTGCGTTTTGTCCACCTCCAGCGGAATATTCTTAGCTTTTATCAGACGATAATCTCTAGATTTGGTTTGTTGGAACTTCGGCAAAACTGGCAATGTTGGCATAGCTGTTTGATTAGACTGGATAGCATGTGTAGCAGTGGTATTCTGTGAACTTGATGTGGATAAACAATCTAAAACTAATTCTGGGTTAGACAATGCTGGTGATGATTCTGCTGGGGCTGACTCCGGCTCCGGGGTAGAAATAACTGGCGCAGATACAGATACACTTGAATTTGACTCAACAGATACTAATGGTGTGAATTCGGATGACCATGGTGTTGCAACTAAATTGTCATCTAACAGATAATCAAGGCTTGGTGTCGTGAGCAATGGATCCGTTGATGACCAATCAGTATTGTTTAAATCTGAAATTGACGTTGGAAGATTCTAGAGATGAACTGACAGGTTGTACCTTTGGTATTTCCTTAGCTCCCTCTGGTTTCTGAGGATTTCCAAACGGCATTAAGCTGTCTGAGGAAGTATGATAACTTGGCAAATCGACCTGATGACTATTCAGAACATCTGGATCTACTTTAATATTTATGCCATAGTCTGGCGGAGTATCTATATTTTCATATTCGACGCTGTCAGTATTCATAACCTTCCGTCTCTTACAACATGTCTCTTCATGCCTTCTTAGATTTCTTGAACGGCGCACCGGATATTCCTCACCACAACCATATTTACAGGCGACTTTTCTCTCGTGCCGGTCTTGGATATGTCTATCCCATTGAATGTCTGTGTCGTAGCCTACACAGCACTCTCTACACACATACTTTCTTGTCAGATACGGTAGCTTGGGTATTTTCGGTAACTTCGGCATACTGCAAAATACAAATTTTTTAAAAATTTTGTTACAATTTAGAAGCTATTTGCTTTTTACATTCTATTAACGACTGGTTTAAGGCGATTATGATGAACTATTTGAATCTTGTTTTTAGACTTAATCTTGTAATTGAGGTCTGGCAGCACATCAATGATTTCAAAGGGTCCCACCCACCTATTCTCTAGTTTGGGGGTTCTACCTTTAGTCTTCACTTCTTTAGTCAGCCATACTTTATCACCGATCTGGTAAGAAATTGAATTTGCACGGTGGTCATATTGCTTTTTCTGACGGTCAGACGCAAGTGACATATTATGACGCGCGATTTCATGTATTTTATTCATAATAACACGCTTAATTTTGTTGTATGAAATTACTTGGCGACGCTGCCTCAGTTTCGGGTTTATCTTCACCGAACAATAGATCTGCGGGTAAAATTGGTTCTTGACCTAACATCATTTTACTGGGAGTGTATCCTGTGGATTCTTGTACAGAGGATCTGTACGCTAACAGTAAAAATGGCAAATGACTATCCCAATCTCTTTGGTTACAATCAACTACTTTTGCTAACATGTCTGCCAGAGTTTTAAAAATTCTCTCACAAAGTCCATTAGTTTGGGGATGATATGGGGAACACCTTGTTTTATCAATATCTAAAATAGTACATAACTCTTGAAATACATTTGATTCAAATTGTCTCCCTTGATCCGTAATAATCTGTCTTGGGATCCCAAATCTACTAACAAATTCAGTAATAAAAACATCAGCACAACGTTTTAGCTTCTTGGTTCGGCAAGGGATATAACTCTACCCCATTTAGTGAAATGGTCAATAACACCTAATATAAATATGTTGCCCAAATTCTAAATGGTAAAGGTCCAAAAAGGTCAAAGCCTACTCGTTCCATAGGACACCCAACTTGGTACTGCTTCATTTTAGCTTTGGCTCTTGTAAATGGCAACTTCCTTGCTTGGCACATTTTACAACTATTACACCAGTCTTCTATGTCGTCTTGGCTATTCACCCTATAAAATAACTTCTGTAGTTTATATTTAGTTTTAGTGATACCTAAATGACCTGCCGTTCTATTATCATGTATTAAAGTCATAACAGTATTTCTCATATTTTCGAGAACTATCAACTGCCAATGATAAGAGTCATCAATATTGTACCATTTTCTATACAATATGTCATTATGTAATCTAATTCTATCCCACTGGGACCAGTATCTTTTAAAAACAGAATTTTTATTGGAAATTTCAGTCCAATGAGGTCTTTTATTTTCTTTCTTCCAAGATAAAAAAAATTAAAGATTTTCATCTTTTAACAACTCTTTATGTATTTCTTCAGTTTCAATTGATTTTATCCATTGATCCCTGCTTTCACTGTCAGCAGAAGGTCCAGCCGATTGCTGTTCTATCTCAGTGTTCTCCTGGGCCCTTGGATTACACTCCTCTCTATTCATTGAAGCTATTGTTTCCAAAGCTTCCTTATTCTCAGGAATTTCGGGATGTACCATTCTACAGGACTCTTTTATCTCTTCTTCATTTGAAGACATCTCTCTCTTTTCACAATAGTTACAATTTTCACATGGCCTCCTTGATAAACCATCACAATTTTTGTGTTTTGTGCCACTACGATGAGTTATTTGAAAATCGTAAAAGCCTAGGGTCTCTAACCATCTTGCTAATTGCCCACATGTCAATTTCATGTTCATTAGCCAAGATACTGCGGCATGGTCTGTCCTAATTTTAAAATGTACTCCATAAACATAGTGATGAAATGCCCTAATTCCTTTTATAACTGCAAGCAGTTCTTTCCTAGTAACACAGTCTTTGATCTCTTGTTTAATATAAGGTTCTGCTATAATAACCTATAACTCTTTCTGTATTGTTTTGTACTTGTGAGCACACAGCTCCAAGCGCAAAAGAGCTGGCATCACAATCTATAATATAAAGATCTGTCGCATTTGGATACCCTAATATAGGTGCTGTAGTTAAGGCTTGTTTAAGTTGCATAAAGGACCTTTGGCATTCGTCTGTCCAGATAAAAACAGCATCTTTCTCAGTTAACTTATGAAGTGGCTTAGAAATCTGTGCAAATGATTTTATAAAGGACCTAGCTGTAATAGCTAGCAGTTCCCAGAAAACTGCGAAGTTCTTTAACAGTAGTAGGAATTGGCCTTTTAGTTATTGCCACAATTTTGTTTCTTTCTGTTTGCACACCATCTTCCGAAACTGTATGACCTAAGAAATTAACCTTTCTCTTGAAAAGAAAACGTTTTTGCGGTGAAACCTTCAATTTTGCATTACTAAGTTTCTGTAAAATTAAATCTAATCTATACAGGTGGTCATCAAAAGTCTGGGCATACACAATCAGGTCATCTAAATAAATCAGGCATATGTTATATTGTAAACCAGCCATAACCAATTCCATGAAACGTTGATAAGTACTGGCACTATTGCACATGCCCATAGGCATAACTTTAAATGCATACTGGCCTTTATGGCAAACAAAGGATGTTTTGTCTTTATCATCAGGGTGCATCTGTACTTGATAATAACCTGAAGTACAGTCTAATGTTGAAAACCATGTGGCGCCCTGAAGTGAATCTAGACAGTCTCTGGCACGGGGTAGGGGGTATGAATCTTTCAAGGTCACAGCATTGATTTTTCTGTAATCTACACAAAGCTTAATTTCACCTGAACGCTTTCTTACGGGGACAATAGGACTACTCCAAGGTCCAGCACTTGGTTCTATTAAATCAGCATCTATCATTCTCTGTATTTCAGTTTCTACTCCCTCTCTCATACTTATAGGTAATCGTCTAGGCTGTTGCTTAATAGGGGGTGCCAGTCCTGTATTTACTTTATGTTGTGTTATATCTGTCTGACCTAGGTCAGTTTTTGACTTGGAAAATACATTTTGATGTTTAATAAGTAACTTTTTGACCTCTAACACTTGGGACTGTGTTAAATTTGATTTACACCCTTCATATATTTCCTTCAAATGCTCTGGAATAGGTTCTTTACAATCGGCATTTTCTGAAATTCTGTCTACTCTTTCAAGGTCAGAATTATCAAGGTCACCTATCTCTACTACATCAACTGGTACTACTTGACCGGCATTGGTATTTTTATACAACTTTAACGGCTTAGTGGTTATATTCATTATACGTAATGGAATGAAATCATTGTTCAAGGACACTAAGGATTTTCCTAATAATAGACCATTATTTTGCCAGTAATCATTAACAGACTCTATCATTCCTATTGGATAATTAATATCCTGGTCATCTATGTTACCTTTTACTATGGCCTCACTGGCTGGAAGGACTGTTGCATTTTCAGTTAATCTTATTTTGTATACAGTAGGTGCTTTCTCTTCTAAAACACAGGGTACAACTTCTCCACCAAGTATGATGGAGGAGGCACTAATGTCAATCTGTCCCTTATTTTGATATAGGAAATCAAATCCTATCACCATAGGTACTTCAACATCTGCCAAAACAAATTTCTGTTTATACATTTTCTGACCTAAAGATACGGAAAGATAAACTGCTCGTTCAGTTTGTATGTTTTTTCCATTTGCACTTTTTAAAGTAGAACTATTGTTTATTTTATCAGGCATTTTATACTTTAATGCTAATTCTTCATATTTCTTGGGATGCAAAATACTACATGTTGCACCAGTATCTACTAGGGCTTGTACTTTCATATCTTGTATTTTTACTCTTATATAAATGCCATTATAATTAATGGGTCTGTTAAACTATCCGGTTAAAATTCATCTGGTCATTTTCATCTATTTCATTGATTATATTTTGGGCTTTTCCCCTTAGGTTTATTATAAGATTCATGGCCTTGTCAATATCTGACCAACCATTCATTTTGGCTACAAGGTTATATTGACGTAAGTAGACATCAAGAGATGACGTACCGTCAAATGTCGCTGGTTTCAAATTTCTCTTCTGGAACAAATTACTAGTTTCCTCATAATTAGAATACATATACGGGTTATTTGTTCTGGGGTGCACTGTATTGTCATTAACTTGTGCGTTATTTTGGACATACTCTCTTTGGGGTTGTTCTTTATTATAATAAAACCTAGGATGGTTTGCTACATGATTTTGTGGTTGTTCATCTATACAGTCGTAATAATCACTGGTACAACCCTGGTTTTCGCCTCTGTACATAACCTGGGAATTTATGTTGCCACCTCCCCTCTGTTGCGCATGAGCCGGCTGCCTACTGTATAATACATGCGCCCCACTCGTACCACCGAGAACCTGCTCGCCGATTAAACCATGTGGACGAGACCTTTCAAAACACAAAGGACTTTCAGGGTGAGGTCTTCCAGCAACCTGGGTCATCAAACCAACACTGGGTTGCCCACTGGTCTGGGTCCCAATGTTGTTGCCATGGACTCCATTGATGACCACTCCACGCCCAATCACGGTCTCCATACCCCCAATGTACTGGCCTTGTACATTGTACCTGCTTGCCGTGCAATGATCTTGACCATCAAACACCTTGGAACTAGATGTTTCCTCCATGGTCTTATAAAACGTGTTTGACTGTATATGCCTTGGAACTTTGAATGTTACTTCTCCACTTGGGGTTGCTAAAATTTCCCCACATTGATCCATCCTAGGAGTGAGTGGCGATCCAGGCTTCTGGACTTCTGGACTACTCTCTGGGTCATGACTTGCATGGTCACCATGGGCGGTGCTGTCCCTTTCTAGGTCAAAGTCACAAAAAGTACTCTGGTCTTGGTTACTACTCATTGTATGTTATTATCTAAGTAAACTGGTCACAAAATACTCAAACAATTGATTCACTATAGCCTTTAATTTCTATTACTGTTCAAAATGACAACAAAATAAATGGTCATTAAGATGGGGTTTCCCTGTATTTAAAAAAAATAAATAATGGTTCACTTTTAAATATACAGTACAGACAGCAAAATAGAATTTTCAACTACTTTATTTCAAATTAAAAATCATTTGACAGATAAAATCATTAAAAAAAATACAGTTCCTCTGGAAATGAAGAACTTGTTTCTCTGGTGACGAGAAACACACAGGCTACACTCTTTTTAAAAAAATCACAACAGGCAAAGTAATAAAAAAATGCAAAAAGAAAATTCACTGTCTGGACAATCAAAATCACGGGAAAAATTACCGAGATTTCTCTCCCTTGGCAGAAATGTAAACAAATGTGACCTTGGCAGTATTTTACACTTTCGATCGATAAACGGTTAAATATAGGACATGGATGTGTATCGATGGTACTTGCTACTTGATTATACGTCACAAGGCGGTGATTTTAAAACACTGGTCGTACAAAATTATTTCGTAGCCGAAGTCTTATCCTCAATAGCTGCCACCAGATGCGACGTGCGCGCGGGTGGGGCAAAACCAGATGCGACGTGCGCGCGGGTGGGGCAAAGACTAAGTCTAAATATCCATATAAGGGGCTGACTATACTGGACTAATTTTAATATTTCTTGGCGTAGTCCGGCATTGATATCTCCCTGGTAGCGGGTAGACTGAAGACTCTCCCCTGGTAGCGGGTGAGCGCACGTCACGATCGACCGAGCCGACCAGTAAATAACAAAAGATATTTGATTCTCAACAAGTAAATTTATTTAAGGAGCGAATAACAATTAATAGAATTAGAGAAAACTTAACAAATATTTAACTATTTAACAGTATCTTAACTTCCTAAGCTGTCAGACCTCGACAAACATGGCAAAGTGTGAAAATTTAATAAAAGCTCGTAAATTTAATTTCCTACAAAAATTTATTATTGAAAAATTTACTTAATCAGCAAAAATGATGCCAGATGTTTATAAGTATTTGAACATGTCAATATTACAAAATAAATATAGTAAATTATTGCAATTTTTATCATTTATGTAAATAAAAGTCAACTTCACTATTTTTACAATTGTCCTTGTAAATGATTATTTTACATATAATCATGCCGTGACGATGACGTCACATTATGTTTATTATAAACTTTATTTACTATACCACTATCGTTATTTTGACCTTCAATTGCAAAACTTAATGGCAAATGCGATGACTCAGTTCTGTGTTCAATATTAAAATCAGTTATGAATTCTAAAATAACAAATAATCAATTACACTGCCATCTTGGTGACTAACAAATGTAAAATCCCCTTTGCTTTGATCTCTACATAACCTTCCATTTGCTATTCGTAACATATACGTTTTACATAATTCTAATAAATCAATACAAAATGTATTAACTTTTTCATATGACCTTAAACGTTATCTTTAAAAATATCAGCATAGGCATCTATATCAAAAGAATATTTACATGTATACGAACAGTCGTTGATATCAGCTGTTCGTGCATTTAAATATCCACATAACATATCAATACCTTTCCTACTTATCCCACTATAATTGGGGAAGATATCGGAGGTAAATATATAAAACCAATAATAATACTCTTTTTACATTTACAAACATTCTCATCTAATTTTAGAAACACAGCAAATCACAATAATGAAAGACTCGTGTTACATTCTTGCTGAATGATTTTCTAATAAAAACAACAATACCAGCCATTGCTCTTCCTGCTAATGCATGTTTTATACCTGATACAAAATGTAAATCATATTCTGGTAAAAAGGATTCAACAAGTGATTGGTCAGTTAGCCAAGTCTCTAAAAATACAACTATATCATATTTGTAAAAAAGTTTTAAGTTCAGTATCATATGTCTTAATACAAAAGCCTTCTATATTCCAAAATAAAGCTACAGTCTCACTTACATCCCGGCAGAGCCCCGGTAGACGTCCGGGGTGATCCGGGAACGACCGGGAACAACCGGGGTACATCCGTCACTCTGCCGGCAACGTCCTGAATGATCCGGGAACATCCGGCATTCGACCCCGGATGGAATAAAATATTTAATATCACCGGGGTGGTCCGGGATGATCCGGGAAGTATAGCTTTGCCGGTTAATCCTTAGCTCTGCCGGGCACGACCGGGGTTACACCGGGGAAGCACCGTAGCTCTGCCGGTACAAACCGGGGATGATCCGGGGTATGATATAGCCGGTAGAGCTACGGCAGAGCCCCGGAGGATGACGATGGAGCTACGGTTGATCCCGGTAGAGCCCCGGCAAAGCACGGTTCATTTCAAAAGAATCACGACAATTTGCGATGATTGCACTTGTTTGTATTAGAACTCTTCCCATTTCCCTTCTATTCAGTCTTGCATAAGGATTTTTCAGAAAATCATCATAAATTACTATTCTGGAACAAAAGATATTATATTAAATAAAAATTATTTATCAATGTAATCATTTTCGCGCGTTTTCAATCCACCGGGGTTCTACCGGGGCTCTGCCTGGATCGTCCTTGGCTCTGCCGGGGCTCTGCCTGGATCGAACAGGGCTCTGCCTGGGTCAACCGGGGCTCTTCCGGCGTCATCTGGGAACGACCGGGGAAGCACCGGCATGAACCATAGCTTCAACTGGGCTCTGCCTGGACGATCCGGAGCGCATCCTGGGTGGTTAGTTGGGAATAACCGTAGTGCCGCCGGGGTTAGTGTGACCGCAACAATAATTTCACCCCGAATCGTCCCGGATCATCCCGGTAACTTACCAGGATGGTCCTAGGCTATGCCGGGAGTAAGTGAGACCGCAGCTTAAACAGTTAAAAAATGTCTCGTTGTTTGAGCCTCGGCCATTTTCCTATATATAAGAAACCTCATAAGATAACCCCTGTGACCTTGACCTTTGATCCAGTGATCTCAGAATCAAAAAGGGTCATTACAAACGTCAGTACCAAATATGAAGACTGTTGACCAAAGCATTCTAAAGGAACTCAGCGAACAAACTTTTTAAACTTAAGACCCCTGTGACATTGACCTTTGACCCAGCAACCTCAAAATCAATATGGGTCACCAAATGGTCATGACCAACCTCCATGTCAAATATAAAGACTGTGGGTCAAAGGAAACTTAAGTTATTGGGCGGACAAGGATTTTGAAGTCAAGGCCCTTCTGACCTTGTGACCTGAAAAACAATAAGGGTCATTTATAATCATGACTCACCTCCAGGGCGACATCGCCCCGCATGACAACGCACCGTTTGGCGTGCTTCTCTAGAGACTGGATGACAAGATGACAGCGCGACAACGCGCCGTTTGGCGTTTTGTCGTGTTATCGCTAGCGACTAGACGGAAAGGCTATAACGATATAGGTTGCGTTGTCGCTATACGATGGTAGAAGTCATAATAGAAGTAGTCGTCAAAGCTGTAAGCGTGTCGGTACATATTTATGGCCATTATCTTAGTGGTCGTATAAATCATAGCTGTAACCGTAGCCGTAACTCAGTACTATGTAAGTTTCTGATATACTTTTATTTTATACTTTCCAGTGTTTTACTGTAATATATTATATGATTATATTCTGATAAACCACTAGTGAAATTTATAAAATATAATTTTCACTGTAGCCGGACTATATCTGAATGCGGATGAAAAGAATATCATAACTAAGTGGAATAACGGGCAAAAATAAATGCCGTCATTCGTAAATTTTGCTTCTTTAGGAAAAGAAAGTCGATGTCATCATACATCATGTTAAAAAGGTAACAAAATTAGAGAAATTTTACAGAACTATATGATGATGTGACTTCATGATGTGATGACGTCATAAAGGAGAACGCGCTACGTTACGTGGAAAAATCAGACAAAAACAATTAAAATCACTTAAAATGCATGAAATAAAAAGAAAATTTATTTGTTTTACATATAAGAATGAAATATATTTCATTCGTGAACACCAGCTTTTCATATCCTCTATGTAACGTATAAATGTAGAATATTCGTCGTTGTCGTGCTCTCATGCGCATCGGTCGAATGTTTGAATTATTATTCACTATCTGAAGTAACTGTTGGTATTCTCTTGAAGGGAGTGAAGTATTTGTAGGAAAATTCGACCTCTGGACGTTAAAGTCTTAGTGGGTGAAGTCATAGGCGAAGTCATGGTCAAAGTTGTGACCGAAGTTGTCTGCGTATCTTTAGAAGCCGTTGTCATGGTTTTAGTTGTCATTGTTAAATACATGTATACCCTTATATATTCGTAAAGGTCGTACTAGTGGTTGCCGTTGTGTAGTCTCTGGTATAAAGTGCTATATGGTAATATGAATGTTTTCAGAATCAGATTCGTTAGAATTCCTAATCTAGTTCCTTTACGTTTTCTATGGAGTAAAAGACACGTTACCTGATACGACGATCGCCAGCCAAAACAGCGATGATAGACAAGTTATATTTCGAGTATTTAATGATAGAATTCTAATGAAATAAAAGTCTTTGAAACTGATTCATCAAATGCGTTGACATAAAACACGAATTAAAGACATTAGACTTCAACTCGGCGCCGATTAATAAAGGAGGGAAAACAGTACTGGAAATGCTTTTTGAGCAGATGATACTTAAAAGTAAAAATGAAATTTAAACTTGTCTTTTCAATTAACAACACGATCGTGAAAAACGACCCATGTGAAAGTCATTAGAAAATTAGTTATGAGTTATATATAGAAAATATATATCTCTCGTTTATCTCTCGTAGATTCACTTGATTTAATATTTATCAACATCAAAAAAGAAAAACAAGTAAATACATATGATGTTAATTTGTCAAAAAAAAGTTTTTCTAAAGTACAGTTTACATACGATTTCGATAATAATATTCCTTTCAATTCAGTTTTGAAAAGATTAGCAAAAACAAATTACACATTTTGTAAGATACTATGGATATTATCGACACCATAAGTGTTCGCGTAGTTTAATTGGAAACATAAAAAATTCAATAATAAATATTCCCCCGATATTACTTTTGTCAGACAAAAACTCGACTTTAGTTGAGATAGAATGGCTTCGTCTTACAATTTCAGTCTTATCTTGTAAGCTTCCTGGCAGACAGATTTCGATAATTCACATACACACTGAAAAGTATAGGTCACGTAACAAAGACATTAGATACAGACTTTATACACTTCATATAACAGCCTTTCTATTGATTTCAAGGGGGGGGGATGATTCAACTTGATAACTTTTAGAAACCGTTGGGAAATACAAATAGACAATGTCTTTATAATGCTAAACTTCATATCTGCATAATCATAACAGGAAATTGTCAAAATCTCTATTCATCGAAACATGGTTATCTTTTTATTATAAGTGGACTGAGAAGATTTAGAAAAATTGACAGTATCAATTCAATCAAAATGCGAAATCATGTGATTTGTTTTAAATATACGAATCGTTGAAGTTGAATAAATCTTTAATAAATCGAATGCAAAATAACATTACATGCTTTCCTATATTTACTCAACTGTTCAAATAGACTGTTTACTACAATGAGAAATACTTCAGTATATGGCCTGAGAGAAACAGATGTGTTTACAGGCACTACATATTATACAAACATTAGACAAACGACCGCACTTTGGGGTCATAAAGAATCAATCAATAAAAATGAATTTTCATGATGTTTTAAAAAATAAATTGTAGTCAAAGCCAATGGTAAACAAAAATAAAGGTATTAAATAGACGAAAAACATGTGCACTGAATTATAGTAGAATCAATAGGGATTTTAAATGATCTTTATCAGTTAGTGAAGAACTTGCATCAAATTGAGAATTTGTATCAATTAATAAGCTCAAAATATATTTTTCTCACATTTTCCATATATTTTAAAAGAATGTACACCTTTCATTAACTCCATTGTTTTAGCTAATTGCATAATCTTTCAATTTTCTATTCACATACTTTATAGAAATATGATAGTCTTAACAAAGACAAAGGTATAAATTCTTGGAAATCTTACTAAAAGATTTCAGTAAAAAAAAATGTTCCTGATAATATGTTGAAAAGGCCATTTATTTATCTCATCTAAATGTGATGTTTAAGAAACTTGACCCAGATGTAGACGCGGCCTTAAGTAGTAGTCCGTACAGGCAGTACTCAAAAATTATTTAATTTTACCCATGAAATATGGTGCTATATCAGTCAAATATATTTTTTTTAAAAATAAATATGAAATATAAATATGAAAGTGGGCGGAGTCAAAACTCATATTTATGTTAAGGGACTTCTTTCGCCATTTTGTTTGAAAAGTCTATAAATACAAAACAACGTTTTGTTGAATTTTGTTTTGAAAACTATGTAGAATGATAGAAAATGGTCTAACTTAGAACACCAATATCTTTTATTCAGTCATTAACGCTGTACAGACGTTAAAAGAGTTGTTTACGTGACGTCACAATGTAGCGCTAATTATCGCGTGCAAAACAAGACGATATTATATGTTATTTTGGTTTTGGAGTGATATATGTGGATATATTACCTGCTAAGATTTTATATCACCCGAGCCGTTAGGCGAGGGTGATATTTTATCTTGGCAGGTAATATATCCACATATATCACTCCAAAACCAAAATAATAATTTTATTACCCTTCCCCTGCCGAGTTTAGACGATTTTTTAAAAAATCATTGCTGTTTCAAATGAAACGTCGAAATAAGATTCCCTTTAGGGTACCTCTTCGTCACAACATGACGTCACATAAATACATGACGTTTTTTCCCGTACCTGACGAATGTAAATAAGAGAAAAGGAGTAGTCTATTGAACGCACTTTTTTGTAATTAATATCAAGCTATCACAAGGTCATATTTGTTTTCAATACTGATGGTAATATGTATCATTACTCTACTTTGGTAAATATTTATCATTTGACAGTTAAAAAGTGAATGTAAATCGGAATTTACACCGCGTAAAATCGAACCGTACGCGCATCACCTCAGCGCATGTTGTTTACAACATTGGGTACCCAACGGGGAAATTTAGTGTGTATATTACCCGTCTGGCTCGGTTATATCAATTTCTTTCGGGTGATCAATATCCAATCAAAAAGGCGGAAAAATCTGGAAGGGTAATAAATGATTATATTACTGCGCGCTGTACAGTTGCAGTCGCGTAGCAAGCAAGGGGGTTCGTAACCATTTTTCTTTGATAATGGAATTAAATTAAAAGGTTATTTTTTCCTTTTTCGTGAAAATATGTGGCATTTTATCATGTTGAGTGAAAATATATTCCATATTTCACTCAAACGAAAAAATATCCTCTTACTTTATTTAAGTAGTCACACATTAAGAACGGACCTTCATAATAATGTAAAGTTCTCATTGGGGTTCTAGAGGTGATGGTGTGGGGTGTCGATTCCCCGAGATTATAAAAATAACGATTTAAAGCCACTGACCTCCAGATTGTAAAATGAAAAAAAAAATGAAATAAAATTTCAAGTAAACAGTGAATACTGATCTAGTGAGGTTTATTGTATATAGAGGATATTTGTTTAGTTCAGTGAAAGATCGGAATTTATTTCACCGAGTGAGCACCAAAAGGTATATTTCACGAGTGGCGCAGCCACGAGTGAAATATAAACTTTTGGTGTTCACACGTTCCGGAGCACAGGTCTCGATATTGTCCTGTACGAACACGTGATACTAGAAAAAAACCCGGATGAAAGGATTCCGTGGTATAAATACACTAAACTAAACAAATTTTCTTTTATTATATGCAAAGAAACGTTTTAAAAAGACATTAAAACTTGACATACAACTTGACGTCATTAACGACGTCACGTCATAAGGTTGGTTCCCAGTATTGTGCACGCTGGTATTTCAGTGAAACAACGTAAGGGGCTTAAATTCAAAACAGTGAAATTATCAAATTGATAATATCACTGTTTAAAGCAGTAAAATTATCAGTTTTATATCACTGATATATTTCTATAAACCACCGAAATGTCATGTATAATGAAAAATTCCTAATTATCGTTTTGTCACTTTTCAATAAATCTACAAAACG
Organism: Ruditapes philippinarum; assembly: GCF_026571515.1. Classification (NCBI taxonomy): domain Eukaryota; kingdom Metazoa; phylum Mollusca; class Bivalvia; order Venerida; family Veneridae; genus Ruditapes; species Ruditapes philippinarum. The sequence continues at coordinate 73,808 of NW_026863433.1, forward strand.
TTAATATACGAGTTAGTCATTTTCATAATAACTAGTAACTAACGTTTCTGCAGGGCAATAACATTTAATGATATAAAGATAATTTATTTAACGTCACGTGTTCACAACATGTTGGCCAAAAAAATAACGTGTATCGTATGCAATGTTTACAATTTCGTCATTGAGAGGCCCCTATATAACTTCAACGTAAATGTAAATCGATGAGTGGTCGCAATATAAAATAATTAATTAATTCAATTTTTAAGAAATGAATAAATACCATGGTATGAATAATTCCGTGCAAAAAATAAAGTTAACACATAAGTTTACGCAGAAAATATCTCTATTTATTATGGCAGATGCCACTACGAATGTTTTTATTTTGTAGATTTTCACTTTAAACAATTTATTGTTTGTAAAATTTGAGATAGATATTAAAGAAATATTGATAATAATTATTTTCAAACACATCATGCAAGTTTTTCTACCTTAAACGGTAAAATAATTATAGAAAATTAGAAATATCACGTTAATAGTTTTATGTTCTTAATTCCCCAGAGGTAAATCCGTAACGTACCGGCAAACGGTATTTAGCTAGGTTTTCGAAAAGGTCAATTAACCAATCATGTACGGTTTATAGATCACATGCTCCTCCATGTACCGAAAACAGGTCACGTGCTCCTCCATGCATCAAAAATTAAACGCTTACCAATACCCTTCGGGCTCCGGCCCGCAGGGAATAAGATAATTCATTTAACGCGGTCACGTGTCACAACAGTGGTCCAGAAAAATCCCGGTATCCGGTATGCCCGGGATCGTTTATCAATTTTCGTCATTGAGTAGGCCCCTATCATATTTCAAGCTAAATGTTAAATCGATGAGTTGGTCGTCATATATATGAAATAATTAATTAATTACAATTTTTAGTGCCATGAATTACTACAAATATAAAAACAAAAGCAGTTATTCGTAATCCTATATGTTTGATAAAATCCCGGATTACGTGCGTCTCGATATTGTCCTGTACGAACACGTGATACTAGAAAAAAAAACCCGGATGAAAGGATTCCGTGGTATAATAAAAGAAGGTATTTCCCGTTGGTGGAAGCGACCTGTTTGTTTTCAAAGCAATAATGTTAAAATATAAACATTTGAAGTGTCATTTCGATTTCTTTCAACTATATAATGATTTTGAGGGGGAATTTTGAAATATTAGCAAGACGGCAGTTTTTCTGCTATCTTCTGGAGGTCAGATGCTTTAAAGGCCTATTATGCTTGTATTTGTATTTCTTAAAAGCTTTTTAATTTTGGTTTACTGCTATAGTATCCAAAGAGTTACTCATTGCACAATAACCTGAACCATCTTTTCATATGTTCCTTTTTGACACTGAGAAGAGTAATAGTGAATTAGTATTTTATATGAATGTCAAAAACTGCAAAGTTTACATGTAGCTACTTTTATGACCTTTCCATTTTTTGGGGGTCCCAAAGTGCGGTGTTACAAAGCTCCAAATGTTTTCAACATCTGCGAAAATACTACACCTAATATTGTTTATTGGAGATTTTGACCAGTCTAGTTCAATTTGTTGACACAGTTAAGAATTGGACTTTCTTCTTGACCCTATTTAAAATGCCCTCATTTGTTTATGCTTCCCGAAGGGTGAGCATATATATAGTCGCCGCTTTGTCCGTACGTCCGCCTGTCTGTCTGTCCGTCCGTCGGCTTTTCTTGTCCGGGACATAACTTTGAAACAACAAGAGGCAACAACTTTGTAGGTAGATAGATTTCATTGAGTAGGTGTGCAGTGCACAAGAACCGTAACTCTGCCTTGCCTAATTTTTGAATGAATGGACTTTGTTTATTTTTACACTTTGAACTTTGTCCGGGACATGACTCTAAAACTATAAGAGGTATCAACATGAAACTTTGCAGATATATAGATCTCATTGAGTAGGTTTGCAATGCACAAGAACCGTAGATCTCATTGGATAGAACTGCGATTCAAAAGAACCTTAACACAGCCTTGTCTAATTTGGAGTTATTGCTCTTTGTTCATTTTCACACTTTGAATTTTACCCGGGACATACCTCTGAAACTATAAAAAATATCATCACGAAACTTTATAGATAGATAGATCTCATTGAATAATCAAAGCACTGTAGGAGCACATTTGTCTCGGAGCACATTTGTCTCACGAAGTGTGACCGATGTGTTCATAAACATTCATATTTGCGACAAATTGGAAATGAGACAGATGTGTTCGACACACAATAGAAAGGACACTCGAAGTATATTTGTCTCAATTTTTTTTCCATAAAATTCTTAAACGGTAATAATTATGTCCATCTGTATACCGGCTACTAGCCATTGATCTGTCTTTTCTGTATTTATAATACCGTTTTTAAGTCACTTCCGGTCAGTTAAAACTTCCTGCCTCTGCATAGGAGTCATATGCTAAATTAAAGAATATCCCTGTTCTGCATGTCACAATGAAAATTTCTACAAGTGCAGCATCCAGAACCTAAACACATATGCAGCAAGTCTATTCTTATCGTTATCAATTGTGATACGTTTGTTTTCAACGCTTAAAAGTTTTATAGATGATTATGGCAATAGAAATATTCTTAGCAAAAACAAGGTAGTATCTACGGTGGCATAAAGGGGACATAAAATTTTCTTATTTATTAGTGCTCACACGATAGCTTTTCCGTGGCCACGCGATACTATTACGTGCGCACGTGATAGCTATTACGTGCGCACGCGCATATGTAGTTGGCGTTTGGACCCTGACCGGGATCCTCGCATGAATAGTTCGACGCCCCGTGTATGTGTCGAGCCTACAGCGGTTAGGGGCAAGTGGGTTTTTGAAATCACTCGGCCACGGAGGCCCTTAAATGATCTATGGAGAAAATAAGAAGACCATTACACACGTATTTCGTTTTCATTAGAAATATATGTATAAAAATCGTCATTTTCCAAGAATTGCGGCTTCAGATTCGCCATTGAAAAGGCACTTACAACATGCATAAGATCCTAAAATAATCCGGGTAATGCCATTATTATGAAATATCGGGCCCACTCAGAATCAGGCGAGCTGCGACATTCCGATGAGACACGAAGCGAGGCACGATATTGTATCATTCAATATCAACCGATTACGGTGTTCCGTTTGGACATAAGTAACATTTTTGTTTCTCTGAACAGCTATGCACAATGGTAAAAAGGTGAAGTTGAGATGGTACGATGATTAAAACACGATGGCACGATGGTGAAATCACGAAAATGCTATGACACGATAGAGAAAATAATATCGCGTTTTCATCATCATGCCATCGCAGTTTCGTTATATCGTACCATCGTATTTTCACCATCGTAACATGGTCTTTCTTCACAGTTTCATCACGTTTTCATCATCGAGTCTTCGTTGTTTTATTATCGTACAGTCGTTGTTTCATTATCGTACAATCGTTGTTTCACGTTCGTACCATTGTGTTTTCACCATCGCACCATTGCGTTTTCATCAAGGTATCATCGTGCCATCGCGGTGTCACCATTGTACCATCGTGAACGGGATTTAGTATTTTTCAGTGTACGCCTTCAGGTTAAGCCAATCAATTTCTTGAACTAGAAATATTATAATTAATAGTTCACTGTAGCGGCCAAAAAATTTGCTGGCCGCCAACTTCACAAAAAAAATGATAAAATAAAAAAAAATTCTCAAAGTGATTTCTTCTATTTACATATCTTTTAAATAATAAGAATTGTCTTTAGAACATCATTAAATGCTGTTTAATTGTTTAAATAACATTTCTGCAACATTTAAATTTTTGGCCGGCCGCCAACTTCACAAAAATGATAAAATAAAAAAAATCTCAAAGTGATTTTTTCTTTTTATATATCCATTAAATAATAAGAATTGTCTTTAGAACTTCATTAAATGCCGTTTTATTGCTTAAATAACATTTCTGCAACATTAAAATTTTCGGCCGCCAGCCGCTGGGCCACCCTGCCGCTAACCCCACGCCGCCAGCCGCTAGGCCGCCAACTTCACGCCGCTGGCCGCCAACTTCACGCCGCTAGGCCGCTGGGCCGCCAACTTCACACATCTAATCGATTATAAAGTCAATTATACAAGTGCAGAGCCAGTTTTGACATTAAAAAATTACATTCTCAAAATTATTAATGCACATGAACTACCTAAATATAGTGTAATTGGTATCATCAGTATCTGATTAACATAAAAAAGAAATTAAAAAAGAGCATATTTTTCTTCATGAATATGTACATAGTTCAAAGATGCTCAAAGACTTAAATTACATGACTGCAATTATTCCGCACCCTTCAGTAAATCTACCACTGTTTTCTTCCAAGCCAATATTCTTATCACAAACATCTGTGATCCCTCAAGTAGAAATTTTGACCCCTTCCAACTGTTTTTAAAATACCCCCATTTTAAACTGACCTATCTGATACCGTAATATACTTGAATTGTGCTTGAATTTGTGGCTGGGTAACAAGACTCCTCAAGAATCACAAGAAGAACGCAGGTGGCACGAGTAACGGGCTGGTGGATCCACCACACATCGAGTGCAGCGGCGATTATTTTGAAAAGAGTTGACTGTATTGTTATGTCGCATTAAATTGCCATTCAACGTGCGCCGCCGTATGATAGTTGTAAGGCGTATGTTTTAATTCTTCCTTAACCAGAATTCGTTACAAATCACATCAAGGGGCTTTCATATATTTTAAGCATATTAAAGGACATGCATTAGTAGTACCCTTACTAATCGGAACATAATTTCCTTGCCTATACATATCATATTTGCTTTTACGAATGTTTATCACTTAGTGATCATCATTGAATGTTTTATATCTGAACAAATTAAAGAAATTTAAAAATCCGGCGTAACATACAAACTGACTAATTCGATAAGTTTGTACGTTAACCTTGTTATACGGTAACATGAGAAGGAAAAAGTCCTGGTTTATTGACGTCCGCGCCGAAGCGCGGCAAGGGAAATTGCAACTTCTCGGGCCTTTTAGTCGGTCATAATAGCCGATCATTCCGATTGGAGGGTGTTTGATTATTATTAATCAAAGTGCTGCAGCACTGAATGCGACGGACATGCAACCGGAGAGACATTAAGGCTTTTTTAAACAAAAAACAAAAAACAAAAGATATAACAGAGAAAATTTGTTCCATACAAGTTCGAGATTTGTAGAGCAATATATTTTATGTGTCCCAATCTGATATAATTCAGATTTTCTACTTTCAAGCAGAACAAGTCCAAATTTTTAAATACAGAATGAAATGTATGCCTAAAAACTCTGGTCAAACTTGTAAATCAGTGTCCTTATCGATTTATTCCAAGAAATGATATGTAAATAGAAAAAAAAACTGTCAACGAAATATATAGACAATAAAATATAAGTCATTTTTATTTTTATTTCTCTTGGATATGTCTCATTAAAAATATTTTTGGTTAAAATCATCAGCAATTAATGGTGTATTTTTTTAGATTTTTTTTTCCATTTACGTCACTTAAGCACTCGTCCGAAAGTCAGCACAGATGATGCAGGATCTATTTTTAGAATAGTGTTATCTTCTGGTCGAAGGCTATTATAATCTCATACTGGGACATACGATACGCTATCGTATGTCCCAGTCTCATAGCAGGTTAACTCATATCGTGACCCAGAAAACTATGTAAACAAAACACAAGAATCGGAAGTAGAACTGATATTATAACTTCCTTCAATAAAGATTACCATGAAAGACTACATGGTGGTAAAGTGTTGAAAAACTCTCTTGTTACATGCATTTTCAAAAATAGATATTTATAATACTAACCATTGTACTGTAGTCTAATTTATTAATAACTGCTGGATATTCAGCTAAAACCGCGGTATGAGTCACGAAAAGAGTTCTTTTATTAATGCGCGAGTTTTTCTTTTTTTTTTGCCGTGTTGGGCTTTCTTTAGGGATTCTGTATTTATCTATTTTCTAAAGACACGAAAAACTTTTGATCTGTTAATAAAAATGTTTTGTTTAATGGGGAAATTTCTATTTCCTGCTTATAATTTCTATGAATTATTGAGCTTACTCGTTAATTATAGCATAATTTGCTGTCCTACTTTTTCGACAGCGGTAAATCGTTTCAGCAGTTATTTGCATAATTGCGCAATAATACTACGGGGCTACAACGTTTTTATCAATCAAATACGTTTATATTTTAACGTGGATAACTTAATTTGAAATTGAAAAGGCTAAATATGGAAGTTTTTAAGATATCCCGACGAAGTATGGGAGTTTTATAGGATCAAATTCATGTACTATTTCGTGGGCTGTTATTCGGTTGAGGACACATTGCGCGATTGTAGCCGACGAAATCCCATGTGTAGATGACATAGCTCTGAACGCGCCTGAGGGCGCGTCCGTCGCAAAAATGGAATCTCGCGATAGTACAATGAATAGCGAACTGGAGAATTTCGCAATGCAAACATATTAAAATGAAATAAATAATCTTCAGTCAATTAATCGCGCTGTACGGGTTTTTTTTATTTAATCATTTTGTAGTACATGGTATGTTATTGTTGTACATGTATATAGAGTCCGAAAATCTATTTATAGAGGGATGTACTATTCGCCGGTCTGTATCGGTAATTCCCGGTCTCTTCCGGTCTATATTGACCGGCATTTACTAGAGACCGGCGAAAAGCATCATACGTTTATTGTCCGGTCTCTCCCGGTTTTGGAGTAGATGTTAATTGATATCGTTACAGACAAATAAGTTTTTTTTCCAGAATGAATGGTTGTCACTTAGTTTAGTTACAATAATTAATAACCACAGATCAACTCTCAAATTTATTGATTATTATTTTACATAAACATACAATTCGAAAAAAAGAAGAAAAAAACAACAACAACAACAATAGCATGTTTCATTTTATTTATATGAGATAAAAACAATAAATATGTACAATAATTGAGTAAAAGGGTACATTTTAGATGGTATTATTATCACACCATCAACTTTTAAACATTTTATTTAATTTGTTATTCGTGTTTAGTAAAGATGCTTAGAAATTATTCTAAGATACAAATTAGATTTTATGAATTATTCAATTGATTGATAGTTTAAAAAATGATAAAGAAAAATACAAATGTACATGGTTTAAGAATAAACAATATAATATATTGAAAGATTAACCATAATTTACTGACTTTTTCCAGTTAATTTTTTACTTATAATCGTCGGTCAATGTGACAATTGAATTCTTAAAATTTATTTTACAATTTTAATAAAAAAAGTAGAAAACGTAAAAACTCAGTATAAAAATAGCACATAAAAAAGAAAAACAAGAGGGCCATGATGGCCCTGAAGTCGCTCACCTGTATATAGGCCCCCGGAGCGGGGCCAGTTTAAACCCCAGGGCTTTTATTTGAACAAACTTGGTAGACACACATTAGAAGATATTTCATGCTTAACATCTAAGGTCTAGCTGGTCAAGTTTTTTTCTTTACACATATAGTTAAAAACAATGACACACCTTGGGCAGGGCCAGTTTTGACCCAAGGGCTTTTATTTGAACAATCTTTGTAGACACTTACTAGAAAATGTTTCATGCTTAATATCTAAACTCTAGCTATTCCGGTTTTTTCAAAGAAGACTTTTAAGTTTTTGCTATACACATATAAGGAAAATCAATGTCAGCCGGGGCGGGGCCAATTTTGACCCCAGGGCTTTTATTTGAACAAACTTTGTAGACACACACTAGAAGATGCTTCGTGCTTAATATCTAAACTCTAGCTCTTTGGGTTTTTTAGAAGAAGATTTTTTAAGTTTTTGCTATACACATATAAGGAAAATCAATGACCCCCGGGGCGGGGCCAATTTTGACCCCACGGCTCTTATTTGAACAAAGTTGGTAAACATCCATTAGAACATGTTTCATGCTAAATACCTTAGCTCTAGCTCTTTGGGTTCTTTAAAAGAAGATTTTTTAAGTTTTTACTATATGCATATAGGGAAAATCAATGCCCCCCTGGGGCAGGGCCAATTTTGACCCCAGGGCTTTTATTTGAACAAACTTGGTAGACATCCATTAGAACATGTTTCATGCCAAATATCTAAGCTCTAGCTCTTTGGGTTTTTTAGAAGAAGATTTTTTAAAGTTTTTACTATATGCATATAGGGAAAATCAATGACCCCCTGGGGCGGGGCCAATTTTGACCCCAGGGCTTTTATTTGAACAATCTTGGTAGACATAAATTAGAAGATGTTTCATGCTAAATATCTTAGCTCTAGCTCTTTTGGTTCTTTAAAAGAAGATTTTTTTTAAGTTTTTACTATATGCATATAGGGAAAATCAATGACCCCCTGGGGCGGGGCCAATTTTGACCCCAGGGCTTTTATTTGAACAATCTTGGTAGACACTTACTAGAAGATGTTTCATGCCAAATATCTAAGCTCTAGCTCTTTGGCTTTTTAAGAAGAAGATGTTTAAAGTTTTTTCTTTTGGTTGCCATGGCAACCAGAGTTCTGCATGGAATGGAATTCTTTGCACAACTTTGTTAAGGCTTCACACAAGGAACATCCCTGTGAAGTTTCATTATGATCTACCTTATGGTTTCAGAGGAGATGTCGTTTGAAAAGTGTGAACGGACAACGGACGACGTACGACGGACGACGGGCGACATTCGACGGACGAAGAGTGATCCTAATAGCTCACCCTGAGCATATGCTCAGGTGAGCTAAAAAGAAGAAAACAATATTCATAATATATGTAAAAAATATTAAAATAGATATTACAACTATTGTATAATAAAACAATTATGCTCAACATGGTTCTATAACCAGTGTCATATTTTTGGGGAGGCTATGCCTCCCCAATGTTAATACCATTTGTCAAATCTTACTGCCGCGGTAATCAGGTCAAAAAATAGTACCTTGATTTTTTTTAAGCTGACTCATCAGTCATCACAGACATTTACAATATGAAAATATTTTCATTCTTTAACTTCATATCTGCAATTTGTAAATATAATAATTCTCTGAAAAATTCTTGATTTTTGTTTGTTTATTTTTTCAAAAACACTACTCCGTGACGTCATACTGCCGCGGTAATCAGGTTTAGGCATACGTACGTTGGTCATAAATAGTTCTGGTATGAAAACCCTTCTAGATAATAACTTTATCAATATTTTTTTAACAAAAAGCATAAATGAAAATTTATAGGTAAATGCTTTAATTAGGTGGCAAATATTCTTTATTATTTTTGATAACAATTTTCCAATTACTACGCAGCGACCAACTGTTTATGACGGGTCATTAACTAGAACGTTGAACACCGTAGTCTCAATATCATGCATGTTCTTTTGTTGTTATAAACCATTAATAGTTCTTAATATTTTTTTAAATACAAATAATGGTAAACTGTCGCTTTCATCAGAGACCTGGATCATGCTTGCGTGATAACTAAGGAAAACTAACTTATTAGTACACCTTAGGAGGCTGTACGCGGAAAACGCTCATAAACCGCTATATCATATAGCTGTTAGTAAATATTTTGCATACATTTAACAAAAAATTCACTGATGGTGATGAACATATAGGTTGAAAACATTATATTCTTAAACCATGTATCGCTGAAAAAAAAACTATTTAACTACAAAGTCCATAAGGACTCTTCGACAAAATTTCACCACAAGATTACATTTTATATTAGCAAAATAAAAAAAGCAATACTTATATTTTCATATTACATAATTCATTAATCAAACTTTTAACATAAAAGTATCTTTTAAAAATATGTCTGGCAATTGACAGATCCCTACTCTGATCTTTTATTTGTATAGGAATAAATTTAAACATGTGCTCTTTTGTTTAGGAATATTTTGTTGTGAAAGTCTTAATATATCCACTAATCTCATAATTAGAATTAAACAGGTCAGGGATTTATACAATCAGTTGTTAAGTTATCTACGCTCATTTTAATCCCAATAGAAACATTCAAATATTTGGGGTAAAAAACATGACAAAAGTACCTAGTAGTCGTTTACCCAGCGGTGATCCTATTAAACTGATTATAGATTCGAATAGAAAACACAAATAGAAACATGTGTTTCGGTACAACAAAAATCGGAAGTAAAGTGAAGAGTTAAATGACAGAAATATGTGGTCAAATATGTCTTAACAAGGAAATAAGTATTTCAGAGAAAGACTTCAATCAAATAAATGACCCCGTATTGTGTAATTAGAAAGTTTATTCAATTCTAGGGAAACGAATCATAATTTGATAGTCCATGTGTAATAAAATTTTCAATACAGATTATGAGATACATGAAAATATTAAAGAATAAGAAGCTTTAAAAAACAAATAATAATAAATAAAAAGAACTTATATGTTTGTGTTCTAAAAATAATTGGCGGCATAAGACGAATTTCGTATTCATTTTACAACACTTGAAAAATTACTACAGAAAATGTGTTTTTTGTTGTTGTTGTTTTTGTTTTCAACAAAAGTGTGTGTGTGTGTTTTAAGTTCATTTATACTCGGCGCCGAAATAACCATATGTCCGAGATTTTAGCATCGGGGACGTCTTTTTCAAGCAGAATCTTATGGAAGCATAAACCTGCCCTTTTTACTTGTGTCTTATGACTTTTGACTTGTGACTTGTGACTTGTGACTTTTAACTTTTGACTTGTGACTTTTGACTTGTCTGTTGAACATGATAATTCGGCGCGTTTTTTAATGAAATATGGCAGACAACGAGTTTTTACATAGATTATTTTTGTTCATTGAATTGTATCAGTTAATTTTAATATAGTCTACGTTTTAAGTACTTTTCTCGATTTGTTATAGATTGCGTTTGTTTATTTTAATGTGGTGACAGTGTGTCTGATCATCTTTCCTATCAAGTACTTTTGAGAGTGTAACCTTAAGTTAACTATTGCTAAACAGATTCACATTTATGTAAACTACTAGATTTCTTCACAATGTGCATTTCAAGTTATAGATATTCATGTAATTAAGCTTTGGGTGTGTAGTTTTTTCTTCAAACGTACACACTGCATACAACTTATTTAAAACAACATTTATTTTACATGTAGTAACTTAAGCTTATGCTATGCACCGTAATTTAATTTGTTATCGTTGTTGTTTGTCATTGTTTGATCATCGTATGTAGTTTAATAATAATTGAACAACTTTTTTTGTTTTTATGTTGATAGTGATAATAAGTAAATATCAGCAAAATCTTAGTAAAGAGGAGAGACAATGGTATATGTCCTTATTTTGGAAAGAAGGGAGGTGTAGTTGTATGGGTCGTTGTAAGGTCCAATAAAACGAGGGTAGTTCGAAAAGTGTTGTAACTTGACTTTTTTCTGGAAAACTATTAAAGAATGAGATGTTATAAAAAAAATTATTGCATTTGCTAGTCATTTATCTTTGTGCTTTACAACCATATTATATTGCGAAAATCAATGCACGATGTTATATTCAGTAGATTCATATCAGTAGTGGGTATGGTTTATATACTGGGCAAAAAATCAAATGGTTATCGGCAAGATTTAAGAAAGAAAAAAATGCGTAGTCTTCAACAGAAAGAACATTCTTCAATGTGCAAAAAGAAATCTTTATAATATCTTTACTGGTTTTCCAGAAAAAGGTCATGTGGCAATAATTTTCGAACATCCCTTGCTTTGCTTATGTGTTCGTTGTATAGTTTAAAAAATGAAACAATTAGTTTCAGAAATAAAAGTGAAATCTTTGAGGTCTTTTTCTTTGCAACCAAAAACACCTTTGCATGTACCTCATTGAGGAAATTACATGCCAATGTGAGACATACTACTGCCGGTGATGCCGTGCCCACATGAAACAAAAATGCACCACATTTTGACAATTCATGAATTGGTCTCTGAGACCTTTGTCATAGAAAGAGGGACCTGGGCGTGCAGCACAATTTCTATTTATATTGTAAATTTGGCTAGGCTATTTGAACATCCCATCATCATTTACTCATTAAACAAAATGTTTTACAAAAATGTGACCTTTGACTTCTAAGTGTGACAATGACCTTGAAGCGTGGACTCTGTGTGTATCAAAACATCTGGTAGAGGTGAACAATTTTGCCAGGTTATATGAAAATCCAATCATCAGTGAATGACTTATATTCGAGACACGAAACATCACAACACAATTTGACCTTTGACCTCTAAGTGTGACATTGACCCATTGACCTTGGACCTTCAAACTTTATATGTAAATGCACCTTCATGAGTTCTACATACCACATCCATTATTCTGTTAATGGTCAAAAGGTCTAGGTAACGATGACCAACAAGTGCAAAGACTTTAAATGGTCATATAATCTAAGTGCTTTGACCTTAAACATTCAAACTTTCTTATATATATACACACTTTGGTTCGGTACTGAGACACTGACCATTGACTTTGTTTCTTTAAAATATGTGTGGCAGGCATTACTTACCATGTCGCATCATCATCTGCTGTTTGAATATTGTTGATGTTATCTGTTTGAAAACAATTTAAAGAGACTCGGATAATTTGTACTTTTGTTAATGAGACAGGAGCAGGCACGGGCGAACTTTGTTCTAGACATACATTTATAATTAAACTTGTCAGTTGACCTAAAGTCTTCGTCATGTTGTAAGATAAACTACAAATGATATGTGTTGTTTGGATTGGGACTTGTCTGTCAAATTTGGTCGGACAAATTGATTGATGGATTTCCAATTACATGTATATATTTTTAAACAGATTACATCAACAATCTTACAACAGCATTCGTGGGTGCGCCATGGTAATAAAAATCTCGAAACAAAGTGATCCCTCGGAATAAGCCATATCTGCAATTCTCGTATTTTTATATGCAAAACACAAATGTCATTGACTGTTTCAGTTTTGAGTTTCTTGTGATTAATCCAAAACACCAAGCTCATTATTGTCATGATTGAAATATTTATTGCGAATACATGTACAAGTGTATATATAAGTACGCTACTACTATGACGTTTAGCCATTTTATTGAATTTGAGGTGCGGACATTAACAAAAGTTGTATATATCAACATAAGAATAATATCATAATTGATCAAAAAAGAAAAGAAATCACTGTCGATTATCAATGAGGATAGTCTATTAATGTTCCACAGAAAAAGGCTGTCTCTGTTTATCTTCCTAGCCTTGTAGGAGTACCGGTTTCTCCACTGGATGGCAGACCGCTCGGTGCAGATATCTGCGGCACCACTGAGTGCGATATAGCGGTAGTTACCGGAATAGGTTCAGTAGTATAATCTATGTACATTAGATGGAGGAATTTTGAAATAATTTGGCACAAACGTTCACCATCGTAAGAAGATGTACCCGGTATGCAGACACATCTCTAACCTTTAATGATAAAGGTCAATGTCAAGTATGGGTCAACACCAAATGTTGACATTTCAGACGAAGGTTGCTTTTGTCCAAATGAAATTTTGTTAAGACATCAAGGCTTTGGCTTAAATAAAAAAGAAGTTATAACAGATTAGTTATAATCTGTCCAAGTGACCTTGACCTTCAACTCAGGGATGCGGCTGTATATAGCGACACCTCGTCCTGTGATGGTGGACATTTGTGCCAAGTTATTTCAAAACCCACTCATTCATATAGAAGTGGACGTTTAACCTCTAAGTGTGACTTTGACCTTTAGTGCGGAAATGCGGGACACATCTTATGATGGTGAACATTTGTGCTAAATTAATTCAAAATCCTCCATCCATGTAGAAAGAACAAAGCGTTGACGAACTATTTCAACCCAGTTTGACAGTGTTGTGGAGACATAATTACATACATTTGTAGTAGCTATTTATATATTTACAGCTGTGTAGTCGTGTTGCATTGTCGTTTTAGTAGCAGGTTGTCTGCTAACCATACCAATTCACTGAGCTCGAAAAAACAATTGCAATGCCGTTTCAGCGTCATGTGCCATTTGTAAATCCGGTTTCAAGAGTTGAGCCAATTCTTTAAAGTCTTTATTTCTGTTCTTCGGAATGGAATACATCCGTTGACAACAAATTACGTCTTGTATATCAACATTTGTACCGAAATCTTGACTATCAAATAGTTCTTGTAAATAGAACATTACGTCTGGGATTCCATAATTGAGCTCGTTATTCTTTTGGGGTCTAATAGCGTGAGTATTTCAGTTTTGAGCAATTTGATCAAGGTGTGTTTGAATTAGATCCATGAAGCCAAATTTCAGATTAACAGAATGGACTGGGTCGAGTTTATCATATCGTCAATAATCACGCAAGTCTTTAAAAAAGCTGAGCCACCACTGTAAATCTTGTTGTCGTAAAGAGCCCAACAAACGTTCAACTCTCTGATTGGAAGTACTTTTACCAATTATAACACTTCTGTGTTTTGCAAAAGTGTCAATTGCATTGTACCGAAAGAACTGTTGTAAAATGCATACATCAGAGTTTTCTGTTCTAGCATCACAGCGTATGATACGAAGTGCCTTTTCAATTGACTTCAGGGAATTTAAAAAACTATTTTGAAATGAGGTATGGATTATTGTTTGTATCCGATACCTCTGACCAGATCAGTCTTCTACTGAAACCAACAATAATACCATGGATACAAAATCCAAAGGGTTTTTACTTGCAATAACCATCTAAATGCCAAATATACTTGGGACCTTTCGCACAATAAACACGCCTTTTGAGACGATGGGTTCTTCTCAGATCAGAAGAGTGCCCTCAGGATCTAAAATCTTCATTACCTCCATTACTTCCTGATGAGTTGTCTTCACATTATGATTAATTTGAAGCAGTTGCCATAAAAACCTAAAACCCATAGTTTGTCCACAAGTATTCAGCTCTTTGTGAATGGTATCAATGACTGTAGGGTTGTAATCCCCGACGTTTTAGGTTAAACTTCTTTAGGAATCTATATAATTGCCGCATTGACAACAAAACCTCATGTCTATTTAATAAAAATCCTAGAATCTCGGTGTATTTGAAACCAAGTTTGAAATATTCAATAATAAGTTCGGACCTCTGATTCAAAGTTTTCTTTGGCAAATAGGTTGGTACAACACACATCACTACATAAAAAAGTGCCAAAATCATTAATATTATGAGCCCAATCTTCATTTTTATTTCTGTTCATCTATATCAGTATCTGTCAGTATCTGTAAAGTATATAAAAATAGTGTTAACAGTCAGGATAATAAGTGCAAATAACAACAATATATCTGGTACTATATGTTCTAGCATAGTGTAAAGAAAAATCTAACATGAATTGTACATGATTTTTGTTTGTTTAAATCTTTAACTCGCATGTCAAGGGTTTGCTTTGGATAATACATAACATAATTTATTATGCTCCCCGAAAAAATTTCGGGGGAGCATATAGTCGCCGCCTTGTCCGTCCGTCCGTCCGTCCGTCCGTCTTTCCGTCCGTCCGTCCGTCCGTCCCCTTTTCTTGTCCGGGACATAACTTTGAAATAACAAGAGGTATCAACATGAAACTTTGTAGGTAGATAGATCTCATTGAGTAGGTGTGCAATGCACAAAAACCGTAACTCTGCCTTGCCTAATTTTTGAATTATTCCCCTTTGTTTATTTTTACACTTTGAACTTTGTCCGGGACATAACTCTAAAAGTATAAGAGGTATCAACATGAAACTTTGTAGGTAGATAGATCTCATTGAGTAGGTGTGCAGTGCACAAGAACCGTAACTCTGCCTTGCCTAATTTTTGAATTATCCCCCTTTGTTTATTTTACACTTTGAAATTTGTCCGGGACATAACTCTAAAAGTATAAGAGGTATCAACATGAAACTTTGTAGTTAGATAGATCTCATTGAGTAGGTGTGCAGTGCACAAGAACCGTAACTCTGCCTTGCCTAATTTTTGAATTATCCCCCTTTGTTTATTTTACACTTTGAACTTTGTCCGGGACATAACTCTAAAAGTATAAGAGGTATCAACATGAAACTTTGTAGGTAGATAGATCTCATTGAGTAAGTGTGCAGTGCACAAGAACCGTAACTGCCTTGCCTAATTTTTGAATTATCCCCCTTTGTTTATTTTACACTTTGAAATTTGTCTTGGACATAACTCTAAAAGTATAAAAGGTATCAACATGAAACTTGGTAGGTAGATAGATCTCATTGAGTAGGTGTGCAGTGAACAAAAACCTTAACTCTGCCTTGCCTAATTTTTTAATTATCCCCCTTTGTTTATTTTTACACTTTGAACTTTGTCCGGGACATAACTCTTAATGTATAAGAGATATCAACGTGAAACTTTGTAGGTAGATAGATCTCATTGAGTAAGTTTGCAGTGCACAAGAACTGTAACACTGTCTTGCCTACTTTTGGAGTTATTGCTGTAAACGTATGTCAGGATGGGGAAAATAAATACAATTCTTTTAAAGCTTTCTAAGTTTATAACAAGTATTTCGGCAACAACAGTGTCTAGTGAGTTAATAATACTGGATATAAATACATACCAACTTACAAGTTTGGATAACAATGTCGTTTGTAAGATGTTTACTGTATTTGAACTTTGGCGGTTTTAAAAACTTTATTTGCATTACTTGGAGGTCAAGACCGAAGTGACAACATTGGTTGTATTCCGACTTTTATAAGGTTCGATGTTTGAAATG
>NW_026863434.1:0-37379 GCF_026571515.1 Ruditapes philippinarum
CTTTTTTTAATTAAGATTTTTATATTAAGAGTGCTAATGTATGTACTTCAATGATTTTATAAAATAAAACAGTGTCTTATTTAAATTTTTGTCAACAACTTTATTTACATATTATCTATTTCGCACTAGTAGGAATTAAACAGAAAAAATTAATGAAAAGTACAATAAATAAAAATATGTAAAACCTTTAAGCTCATTTCTTAAAGATGCCACACTTCCTCCGCAGTCAATCAGCATTTGCAGAACTTTTGTGTCATCATTTATTATGTCATTTTGAGTGTTGGCTGACATAACGGTCACCGCGGTTATCACTATAAATCCTAACCACAACATTGTAACGAAAAAATAGAACGATGACTACTAAATCTCAGTGGTGCAACTGGTTTATATAGAGACTGATTATGTTACATATAAATTTTAAAGCTTTCGTGTCGGCCTACACAGGTTGAGGCAATTAAATAGCAGAATGAGATAACGATAATATGTTTAAAATTTAAAGACGTTAAGCAAACATGCGAAGAGTATCATCATATGATAGACCATTTCTATAGACAATAACATATTCTTTGTGTAGGATATGTTATATGGCATATCATTCATCATTATGTATTACCGACAATTTTCCTAAATTGCAGATACGCGGTCACATGACAGTCAATAGAAACTAGCATAGTCATGTAATTGAAGTAATTGAATTTAACCATTAAATTTTGAGAAGTAAAGTGCAAATTACTGTTACGGAATATTATCATTATAAATTCATTCTATTTTCAGAGTCCAACATCGATATCAAATGCAAATCTTATACAGCTACATGTAGTCAAAATGTAAATTTTTAAACCAAATGCGGTGTGACATAAAGAAGTCATAATACATTGTTCAGAAAAAAAAACTGATTCTAGATGACTTACACAGAGCTGCAAGATTTAAATGTATTAAACATACTTAATGCAACAGTCTTTACTTTATTTGTTAAGTATAACAAATTAAAAAAACACGTTTGATTGAATTAATTAGATATATTGAAATGTTTTCTTTATTTCTTTCCTGTGATCTAATTAGGGGAGTCCGCAACCGATTAGTTCAGGCCGATAACTTCAAACCATTTGTTTTTACCGCTGTTTGTTCTCACAGGAACTTTGGATTCTGTCATATTTCGAACCTATCCAGGTAACACATGGGTCGCCGGTTGTACTGAACAGGTGTCCGCTCGTGTCTGAATAAATGCACGGAGGGTCACCTTACAAGTGAATCTTAGTAGATTTGACTTCATCACACATTCAGATAAGTTTAAACATATTTTACTTCTCAGAATAAAATACATTTTACAATTTACAATATGCACAAAGCATTTCATATATTCTTAAAAATAGAATTAGAATGAAAGACAAAGTGTCTTATGAACTACTCCACCTTTGCGGATTAGCGTATGCATCGAATGCAAACTAAACCAACTATATGATATTGATCAGTAAGAAAAAAGTGCAATATATGGCGCCATAACGTAATTGTTTGTGTGCTAATAAAAGTAAATATCTGCGTTCATAGCATTATTGTTGTGATTTTCGTCGCTTGCACAAAGTAGAGGTCATATGGCAACAATATCTAAGACTTTCTGATCTATACTCCTCATTTTAACAAAAACTCTACCTAAAGGAGGTTCTACTGTAGCAGAATGCATAGTTTATTTGTTAGCTTCCATCAATACTTAACTGTCGATTTTGTTATTTTTTTAATTCGTAAAATAATGGCTTATTTCGAGAAGATCCGAAATAGAATTGAAATGGAAAAAAAATATGACATAATGCAAATGTTCGCCCTTATAATTGATAAATTAATGTAATAATACTGTAAATTAATTCTAATCCTATATTCTACAAGTACAAATAATGCTGCAATGTAGCAATTGAGAAGCCCCGCGCGCAAAAAATGCGCTCATAACAATTACTCTGCCAAATCATTCCCACGCACAGGTCATGTTCTATTCAGATTAAGTACTATTGTACATTATTCCGAATGTTTTGTAAATCATGTTTGCATAATTATCCATTAGAGAGGGGCCAGTATCGCAACAGTGCCACTTCTGTAGTCAGTAATAAAAGATGATAAAAAATATCAGAACAGAACATGACAGAACATAAAAATTTATTCAGTCTTATGCAGATACAGCACATCGACATCAACCAATACATAGATACATTAATGACAACAATGTCATAGTCAAACACAAGTTACATAATCTAAGAGAGTGTTTCAAAAGTTTAGGTACCACTTTTTAATGAATCGATTAAAAACGTGTAACTGATGTTTCCCGAATACTAGTAAATGCAATACATGTGCATTTCTTCCTTTACGAGGCATTTTAAAATTCTTGTCGTTTATAAGTCAAAGTTAACATAAATATTTTCCTTTGGATTGATATTCAAGAATTAAATCAGACTAACTGAAAACAACAAACATATTTAACGATGTAATAAAACTGAAATTTCTTTGTTAGGAATTAAGGACATTTTCATAGTGTTATTAACACAGTGAGAAACAATCTGTCAAAGAAAACTACTCAATAATAATTTATAAAACAACAATAAGTAATAGAAAGAGCTATCTGATTTGATCGAGGGGGGCGTAGCCCCCGAGTATAAATCAGATTGCCGGGTGTTTTGGCGTTCTTTCTCTTTTGTTTCATAGTCAAACATAAAAACACGTTGTTTATAGTAATAATATATAATCACGACTGCCGAATTATATGATATATTGGATAGATACGAGTATTCATCAATATTTTCATACACACAAAGCACAAAAAAGTCACATATGCATTTACGTGTGACCTTCACATGACCAATCTCCAAATAAATACGTTGTTTGTAAAAGCAGGAATTTAAACTACGATGTTATCTTCAGCATACAATGAACATGATATGTCACGCTATTATGTGTACTTCCTTTGGTAAAATAGAATTTAATTTTGGTAAATTCATTTATCTCTTGTTAATATGTTTTTCTTCAAATAGCACGGCAAACACATTGCGGCTTTGTCATTTTCTCTATAAATGTTTACGACTATTCATTACAAGTACCGCTTTGTTCCCTCTTCCTGATAAGTTTTTTTTTGTAAATCCTAAATCCGGAGAACAAAGAAGGTATACTGTCTTTATATCAAGAGTATATCTTTCAAAGATTGCATCACGCCTAGGTTAATATTTTATTTGTACATTCACTTCAAGTATTTTTCCTGTTCTCAAACCATAATTAATTAGTACAGTCATACCTGAAAGGATCTTGCACTTCTTTAGATTATTGAAAGCAAATTGTATTCAGTCAATCATTATAGTCTAATTGTTGATTACATATGGTTGGAATATTAAACAAAAAATAATTAAATTGATGTATTTACAATGAATAAATCATAAATATATTTCATCTTTCAACACTTTTTATTACACGTACGATAGCTGTGAAAATTCTGTATCTTGTATGAACTGAATATAATTCATAATGGTTATTGTTCGGGTATCTTGTTTTAAATATTACTTTTAACGTGCTTACATGTTAAAACAACTGAAATATTTTATTGGTTTTTGATTTTATTGATTTGATGTGCGATCCAACCACAGATTTCGTCACCGATCTCACTTTAGCAGGCAGTGTTAATCAACTTAGAATGTTCCTGTTTCAGTTCTGATTGAATGTTTTTGTTATTTGATGTTTAAGTACATGAGAGTGGAGCAAATTAGCCTAGATAAATGAAAAACATTGGAATAAAATCAAGAATAATATGTAAAGTCAATCATTATCAAACGATTGATCACCTTAATTCAATTTATTTTTTGAACTGATCCGAAAATGAAATATTTACAATTTTCACGATCAAAAAGTAATATGTCATTGTTAAACGGATAATAAGATCGAGTCCCTCGAAAATGTATAATTCGTTGTTCGACGTAAAGATTATACATTTAATAAAGATTCAAATTTCAATCATAAGATCACACTTAGTCTAACAAAAAAGTATTCTGCAAATGATTATTACATAGATAGTGATTTAGATAACTGCATTTGGTCGTAAACGTCTATGCAATTAATGGAGTATTTATTATTATTTCTCAATAGATAAGAGATAGCTGTTGATTTAATAAATGCTGCATCCCGAAATATAACAAAATGCCGTTTAATCACGTTGATTATTTTGCTTAGTATAGCTCTCTGTGCTCTCATTCATTTACACTTGCGTTAGCATAATATCACTGTTCAATACGACGCCCTGTCAGTTGAAGATTCAAGATAAAAAAAACTTAATTAGTAATTTGATAAGAAAGTTCATCACTTACTGTCGCGTCGTTACCTTAAACACTTTAGGTAAGTTGACAATTAGCCAAATATGATATCTGCTGCTAAAAATCTTCAAATAAAACGTGATGTTAAATGAAATATCACAGTGACTATTATATGAGTTTTCTGAAAGTCAAAATTAATGATTAAGATGAAACTAAAATTACACGTCTATACTGTTATCAAATATGTTGGCAATCCAAACATTTTAAAAATCCTCCGTAATTTCATACAGGTTGGTGTTATTTTTTTTGTTCTAAGGTATCTGTTCTTTGTCTACCATCTTTGGTGTCATGTTCCTCAAACTGTTTAACTCATATGCTTTATTTCGTAAAAATGCTAAGGTCAGGTTTCACATTATGGTTACGTGTACATTAAAAATAACTGCATTTTGTGTTGCATGTCTTTCTTTTCTTTACTTGACAATGTGTTAATTTTAGTGTGTAATAAAGACGCAGTTATTTCTCTCATATGTTTTGGCTTTATATTACTGCTCAGTCTGTTAAAATAATACTATGTTGTTCAATCACATTTTGTTGAGCAGTTTATGAAAACAACAAAGGTCAATGCAAATGTTTTTTTTATATACAGTAATTTTAAATATCCTTTTTCTTCATTATCATTTAGAAGTTGTGCAGAATTTGAACAATCACTTTGCCCCTTTTTAAGTTGTTCACGCTTAATGCTGAAGCTTCTGTTGCATAAGAAATATTTTGGTATTGTATTACACTGTATCTTTTCTATAGATGAAACCGATGCCCTAAGGGTAAATACTCAGAATGCCGGCCTAGTAAATGGTATAACAAAATTAAATTTATCTGTTATACATCTTTGAATACTGGATGACAACATTAAAAAGAATAAAATATTTGTTTATGTATCATTAAGAAATTAATATGTTGAATTATTATTAATCACATTGCTTTTTCATTTAATGTTTGGGTGTCAGTCTCATTATACATTTTATAAGGTGAAATAATTTGTTCATCCCTGTCGAATATAAGAACATTGTTGACATCTGTGAGTGTTTAGGCGTTGCAAGCCACACAACAATCAAGTTGAAGTTAATCATTTTGAATAGAAAACAGTTTTTCAATTTTACCAATAATATATTTTGTTCAGTTGTGATGGACTTAATACTGGCTGCTATTAAATGTATTTATAAAGGGAAATCCTCGAATTTGTGGATATTCCATTTGAAAAAGTAAATCCTTTGGTGTTTTTATGTGTCCGGATCTTGTAGATTTAGAGCAATTTTAATATAAATGAATTTTTCTGGGTGGTCACACACTTGTACACATTAGAGTGAGGTCGTTTGTTGACCTTGTTTTTTTTAATATTCAAATATAAAACTGTAAACTGTTGGTCAATTAACAGTTAATAATATAAACTCCAACTTTATCAAAACAGTGAATAGTTCAAATATAATGTCACTAAGTAAACGGATTATATATAATTAAAGAAAAAACATTATGATTCGTAAAGTACTTGTGAAAAAACAAAATTCTTCAAACTTCAATATCGCAGCCTCTACTAGAGCAGTAAAGACGCGTATGGTCCCCGTAAACAAGAATGCGTGTGCCTTCAACGAAATGGGCGTGCATTGTTTTAAAATATAAGATTGTCAAATATTTAATCATTCTTTTATTATATAGCATGTTTTACATTATGTGGCCTATGATTTAACCGACAAATTTTGTTGGTCGAATTCAGTCATTGAAATTTTATTTGCCTCTTACAGAAGCTATCCAGCTAGCACGCGAATCGTAAATGGTTCTAGTCAGGTGCTTATTTGTGCCTAAAACCGATACAAAGTGTTAATTTTGTTACTTCAGACAAAAAAAAAACTAAAAAAAACTACTAAAATGTCTCAAAATATAACATCTCCGGGATCATCTGGTAATTTATCAAATGGACAAGCTTATATCATGCCGCCCGTTTTTCAATATCCATCTTATCTACAAGGAGTGAACACTGTGCCAAATCCCGGATCCCCTCAGCAAAATACTCATCAAATAGATTGTTTACAAGTAATAATGCATAAACTAGAACAAATTAAATCAAAATTAGGCCAGTTCGATAAAATACAGGTATTGGTTAGCGATTTAACGGTCAGATTTGATGAAATCGATAAAAAAGTGTGCATGCTTGAAAAAAACGTGAAATTCACGTCTGATCTGTATGAAACCCTATTACAAAACACCAACAATAACAAAACTAATATGCAGGCGTCGGAACCCCAGATCAAGAAGATACAGTCTGACACCGAGGAATTAAAGACAGCCTCGGAGACCATGTCTAAATCTATCGTGGCCCTCAAATGAAGGTCAATGAGAGATAACATGTTGTTCTTCGGTATACCAGAAGGGCCTGTATCCAGTTACAATGTAAACAATGAGGAAAACAACACGTCAGCATCCGGCTCAAGGAATGAAACAATCATTAATTCGGTGCAAATGTCCTCACTTGACAGCCGGCAACATGATGACTAGGTAGCAAAAATAAAATTGTTTTGCAAACAAGTATTGAACATAAAAAACCCAGAAAGTACAATACATATAGATAGAGCTCACAGGATCGGTGCACCAATGTCAAACAAAACTCGCCCTATAGTAGTGAAATTCAATTACAACTCGAAATCGACTGTAAAAGTACATTGAAATCTGTTTTATTTATATCCAACACCATACACTGTCACAGATCAATACCCCCCGGAAGTGCAGCAACAGAGACGTAAATTAATTCCCGTGATGGTGAGTGAGCAAAAAACTGAGAAGAAGGCCGTACTTGTACGAGATAAACTGTATATAAACAATTCTTTGTATAAACCATGATCATCAACGTTAAATGCTAGCTAGGAATTGTCAGAAAAGTATGACACTAGCATATTATCTTGAAACATTGAAGGGCTATCAAATTGTTTTGAAGATGAAGACTTTTTGAATTTTGTTTATAGCTATGATATCATATTTTTTAGTGAAACTTGGGAACGTTGTAATGATGTTTTTTTATTAGAAGGTTATGAATGTATCTCACTACCTAGAACAGAATCTCTCTCATGTAAAAGTAAAAGGGGTCATGGTGGAATATGTTTATTTTTTAGGTATTATCTTAAACCTGGTATTGACTTAGTAGAAACCGACAGTATGTTATGGATTAAATTGAGAAGGGAACTTTTTAACAATGAACATGATATTTTTGTGTGCTTTTTGTATATTACCCTCCGAGTAACTCAATTTATTATAATAATGCATGATACTGGTTTCTTTGAAAACTCTCGAAATTGGTGTAAGAAAATATTCAGATTACGGTAAAAATATCGATTTTTGGTTGTTATTAATGCACGATGTGGAAATAAATCCGATGTATTCGATACAAGCAGTAATTTTGACCGCTTATATTCTTTTAATTGAGAACAGCGATAACAATAGTTTTAGTTATACGTAACCCGAACGTAAGTCGTTAGATAACTGTGTTTATTCGTCGGGAAATAAACTTCTCGATTTATGTTTGATTACTGATCTCAAAATAGTGAATGGGGGATTAGGTTATAACGCAAATATTGGAAATTTTACATTTTTGTCTAATTTGGACAAAAGCTTAATCGATTATGCTATTTATCGCAAAGGTTGTTTCCCTTTGTTAGTAATTTCACTGTACATGATTTGTATACATTTTCGCACCATAAACCGATACAATTAGACTTTAGTTTTAAATGTAACTATAATTATAATGTTAACGACGATATAAATATTGATGTAATAAAATGGGACAGTGATGATGAAGGAAAACTAAATGTTTATAAAGAATCCATTGAAAATGAAATTATGAATATTGATTTAATTGTGAATGATATTATAGCCAATAACATTGAACTAAATATTTGAATTGAGAAAATGACTGAAGTATTATACTGCAAAACATTTAATGTTTTTGGCGAGACAAAATGTGTAAAAAATAATAGACGTAAAACTAAAAGGAAATATGAAAGTGTGTGGTATAATCAGGAGTGCGAGGATGCTAGAAGAGACTTTAAACATGCAAATAAAAATTACACTTAGCATAAAACTAACCAAAATATTGAAAAACTTATTACTAAAAGGCGCATATATCGAATAGCAAAAAGACGAGCGCACGCACTAAATATAATCTAAACCAAAGAAAGAAAATGGCTTCCTTAGCGTCAAAACAACCTTAGAAATTTTGGAAAGAAATCAAAAGGCTCTGAAAAACATGTAGTAAGAATGAAATATCATCAGATGAATTTTATGAACACTTCAAACATTTATATTCTAATGAAGAACTTTTCAAAAACGACTTTGTTGAGGAAAGAATAATAATATTGATATGGGTTCTACCAATATTGAAGAGCTTGATGTTAAATTTACAAATGAGGACGTTGTTATGGCAATTTCTTCTTTAAAAAGCGGTAAGAATGCGAGGTAGATTTACTTATACCTGAAATTTTTATACATCGTAAAAATATTTTAGCTCCTGTACTTTGTAAATTATTTAATCACATTTTTGATACAGGTGAATACCCGGATTCTTGGTGCAAGGGAATCATAGTTCCTGTGCCCCAAAAAGGGGATAATACTGATGTAAACAATTATAGAGGCATTACTCTGACCAGTGTATTTTCAAAAGTATTTTCAATTATGCTAGATTTGTGTTTACGTAAATGGGCTGAAAGGAATCATGTGCTGAACGATTTTCAATTTGGTTTTAGAAATAATAAGAGTACTACTGACTGTATATTTGTATTGAGTTCTATAATAGGATAACAAAATATGAACAGAAAAAAATGTATGCTGCATTTATAGATTTTAAAAGATGTTTTGACATTTTGTTGGGTATAAATTGATTGAAATGTGATTATCATTGAAAATTGTAAAAATGTTACGTAGTATACATGCCTGTGTAAAGTCATGTGTCAAATGGACGATTGTCTGATTATTTCGATAGTTATATGGTTTTAAAACATGGGGAGCCCCTCTCACTTCTCTTATTCATATTTTCGTCAATGATATGCACAGCAACTTGCTTAATGATACTTTTGACTCTTTCACAATAGACGACATACAAATATTTCTTTTATTATTTGCTATTGACACAGCGTTATTTTCTTATTCTAAAGAAGGACTACAACATCTTCTAAACAAATTGTATAATTATTGTAAAAATTGGGGAATTGTTGTTAATGTACATAAAACTGTTGCTATGACCTTCAAAACCGGTAATCGAAGTGATGATTTAGAGGTCTTTTATAAGAATGAACGTCTTAAAGTTGTTAAATCATTTACATATCTTGGTGTTACCTTGTCATCTAATGGGAATTTGTATCAAGCTCAAAAATCTTTATCCAACCAAGCATTAAAAGCATTGTTTTCGTTGAATTCTTTAATTGATTATATTTCCTTGAATGTATCTGAAAAGGTTAGACTTTTCGATACTATGATTTTACCAATTTTGACATATGGATCAGAGGTGTGGGGCTTTCATAACTCACCGGATATTGCTAAAGTTCACTTAAAATTCTTAAAACAAGTTTCAGGCGTTCGTCCGCAAACATCAACTTCGGCAGTACTTGGTGAATTTGGCAGATTTCCTTTGACAGTATATCGCAAAATTCGAATAGTTAAATTTTGGTATAGAATTATGAAAGCTCTTGACGCTGTACATTTTAAAATAATGTTTATAAAAGATTCAAATGGTAATGTGACTTATTCATGGACAAAAAAACGTTATGAAAATGTTGTCTGATTTAGGTTTTGGAAATTTATGGAACAATGTTAATGTTACAAGCATCCAATTAACTTTATTCAAGAAAAGTATCAGATATTGTAAATAACATTAATCATCATGAAGCATTATCAATTTTTAAATGTTTTTTCCCCTAAAATTTGGTTTAAAAGAAGAAGGAAGATTTTAGGAAAAAATTTAAAAGGAAAATTTTCGTTAAATGGGACTTTAAAAGCAATATGAACCCAAAAAAAAACGAAAAATCATTTCTTTTTTAGTTTTTTTCCATTCCCCAAAAGTGATTTAAGGGGGTCCCAAAGTTTTCCTCAAGGGGTTTTTTTTGTCATTTGGGGCCCAAACCCTTAATTAAATTTTTTTCAATTATGCAATCTTCGCCCAAAAAAAATTTAATTTTTTAAAAAATTTTTGCAAAGTTTATCTATTTTTGCTATGTATAAGAAAACATCAAACAGTTGAAATTTTTTGAAATTTTAAAGGGATTTGTTTCTATATTAAAAAATATTCTTAATTTTTTCGTGACTCATTACTGGAAAATTTTTTGGGGATTTTTTAGTAGTTATGGGTTTAAAGTTTACCCCTATTTTTTTTTTGTTATGGGAAAAATGTTTTATAACCACCACGGTAACTTGGCGATGAACATGACTTGACTTGACTCTGAAACTTTGTTGTGACCAAAGTTAAGTTCGAACCTACATACCCAATTTAAATGCCACAACACAACCAACTGCTTGGTATCTGTGTGCCTTTAGATTTGTTTACCTTTTTGTTAATTAAGTGACTAACAAAAATTAAACGTTGAAAGAAATTTCAAAACATATTGCGAGGGAGAGGGAAAATATTTTATAATATTATGTAATTATTACATGCGCATCCATTCAGCAAAGTATGGTTCTATTGGTAGAAGTTTTACTTGTTTTATGCTTTGACTATTATTTGGTGACTTTTAAGAAAGCTTTCTAATACTGAATTCATTTATAAATAATCTACCAGATATATTATTTTATTACGCAAGATATTGAATAGCTTAATGATAATTATTGATATTTGCTTTTAATGACATATTGGCTGTAAAGTAAATTATAACATCGCACTTGTTACGGCTGACATGTATCATAATTTGCGTAGTTAATTATACAGTCGCCCAAGTAAATGGTGTAAGTAATGTATATTTTACTCTTTTCTCTTCCTGATCTGTATCTTATTGTCATATTTTGTTCTATATAGTTGAAATAAAAGAAGGTTTTATTGTACAAAGTACATCAATTTTACATTACAGCCATTTTTTGTTTTTTGAAAGAAAATGTCATTATATCTATTTATTACATAACTCCAATTTAGAATAAAGCTTTCACATTTCACATTAATAACACTGCCTTCTTTCAAACAAGAAGGGTATAGGTATTTGAATAAGACTTGAAACGATATACAAACAAAATCCAATTTGTAGCAGAACACAGATAAAGTTCTAATAATTCAGGTGACACGATTCCGGGAGGGGGAAATTTAATTGTCGAAATGGAACAATATTGATTTACAATTGTTTTGCTGGAGGCTTGTGTTGGACATGAACGATTTGAATGCCTACGTGAGGAAAAAAAAACAACATAAACAAGTTTATATAACAAAAGCCAATTTGTCTATTTTTGAAAGTAGGTCAACAAATGTTGACGTGACAAATCATGGGTAAAGAATG
Source organism: Ruditapes philippinarum (assembly GCF_026571515.1). Taxonomy (NCBI): domain Eukaryota; kingdom Metazoa; phylum Mollusca; class Bivalvia; order Venerida; family Veneridae; genus Ruditapes; species Ruditapes philippinarum. The sequence continues at coordinate 11,789 of NW_026863434.1, forward strand.
CTGAAGATAAACGTGTTGTTTAAATGTCCTCCTTCTAAATATAGAAAATAAGCAATGCAAAATATGTATGTACGAAGTTGACTAATTAAGGATATGGAATTTAATTTTAAACCCGTTGTATTAATACTTATTATCTATATGTACGCAAGGTTCTACATTGGTCATATATGTTTTGTTTTTATTTTTAAACATATAAACCTCAAAATGTAATAATACAATGCTTGAAGTTTTTTTTAACTTAGATATAGAAAAAAGACTTTATATAATAGAGTACAAATGTATATGAAACTTTCTTGTGCTTTATGTGTGTGAATATTCATCTTATATATGACACGTTGTTATAGCCGTAAATAGAAGAAAATATACGTGAATTAAATAATAATAATTTTCCTTGTTGAATTTTCCTTTCGTTGAATAGTGTACTTGTCGTCAACTTAGTGCAATAACGAAATAAGTTTTTAATAAGTATGTGTGTGTTGTTGTTGTTTACGAAAAGAATTTTGACACCAGTGCGATAATTCAAAATTATTTACACTTTTTTAGATAAAAATTTTAAATAAATAAATATTCCCTAAAATCCTACATGAAGACAATTCCATTACAATAATTGACAACGCTTGATAGCATCATTATACATAAATTTATTGCTGCTGTTTTTATTGTGGAATATAAATTTATTAGGGAGGTTTATGATAACATTAAAGAAGGATGTTGAAATGTATAAAATGATATACGGTATGTTAAAGAACCTGTCTTGAAATATAAGACTAAAATTCACACGAGCTAAAACAATACATTCGTTGATCAATAAAGAGAGTGGCAAAAATATTAATATAACACGATTATTGTTATCTATTACAAGGTTTTGCTTATCACTGTTTAATTGTAAACAAAATACAGAATCAAATTTTGATGGTAGCTTTCATATTGAATTTTATGGGTTTTTTTCCACTGTAGTACCCTCTTTAGGTAGAGCAAACTTAAAAAATATTTTTCACCTAACTCTTTGTTTTAAAAAGAAGAAAAGAACGAAGATAAAGATCAGGAAACCAAAAGGTATACTTCACTTTAGAACACATTCGTATTGGCAAATGAACAAATTTACAAATAACCTGTCAGATATAGATCAGGAAGAAAGAAGACCAAGGAACATATTTACAGCTCTAATGTAAGTAGGCTAATGTAGGTAACAAACTGTGTAGAAAGAAAAAAATTAGAAAAAAAGAGTACATTTCAATATATCTCACACATTCAACCAATGGGTTTTTTAATCCACGTATGACTTACAAATAAAGATAATATAAGATTGTACATCTATGATAATACATGTTTATTTAAACGTTATTAATTATCACAATAAAGTAATGATTAAAATGGCCAATTTAACGATCGCAATGATATCATGATATTTTAAGAAAACATGCATCAAATAATCTGTGACATTGTTGTGATTTAAAGAAAATATAACTTTGTGCAACCGAAACATATTTGATGATATATTAACATTTACATCGGATAAATGCGTTTGAAACTTTTCTACCTTCATTACCTTGGCTAAAATATTTAATTTATCAATTCAAATACACAAAACTGTTATTATAACTAAAACACAAAACAAATTAGCTATTCAATTAAAGCAAATGAGTTTTGTAACATCAAAACTCTTCCAACTTTAATACAGTAACTATAATTTGTTTCAGACATTTAAGAGCTGAATTTATGTATACAAAGGCATGCGATAAATGGCCATTTAAATAATGAACAATACCAATACATCCTTTAATCTTAAACACTTAATAGTTGTTTTAAACTCCATTTTATTTAGCAATTCCACAATAAATGAGCCAGTGGTGTTTGTAGGAAATGATAGGGTACAAAACAATTGTTCACTTTCATTCTAAGTTTGGTCAACCTTGTTTAATGGTAAAATTTATTGGTGATTAGTTTTGACTGCATTTTAAAAATTGAATTTAAACGCCGCTCTCGATATTTATTTCAGTTCAGTAATCAGCAAAGTAAAACTTTTCATTTTATTCTCAGTTTTCATTCGGGGCATATAAAAGACTGAATTAATGTTGAAAAAGTCTCGTAAGAAATGGAGGAGGAACGAATCAACACATTGAATATGACAATGAATGTGTCGCGTAGGGCAATGGTGGTTTTGTTCGGTGTGTTTCTTGTTCAATCATTCCTCGAGTAGAAAAAAGTCGACTTTTAAATGACTTTTGGCATTCTAAAAAGAATATCTTCAAAAGAAGATAAATTACTCGTCATCGCTCAATTTTCAATGAACAACCCGGTTTCTTACCAAGACCTTGAGAACACATTCGTTGCTGCTTGGTATTTTCCTAAAATACGACAAACCTGTGCAAGGTCTTATCAGCAACGGAATATAAGAGATGGTGTTTTTACGACTGTTTTAATACATTTATACATTTCATACACACAAATTAATAAACCGACTATTCAAAGAAATGAACATCCCATACTGGTATCTCGTGATAATTGTCCATCGGTAAGTGCTTAGTGTCTTACATTGATGTTACAAATGTCTAATCAAATGCAATTGCTTACTTTCAACAGATCCTAAAAATAAATCAAGCCTTCCGAGCCAATCACGGAAACTTTTTCTTGAGTTAGAACGTTGTGCAATAATTTGATGTACAATAGAAACCGCCAGACTAACGCAATGAAGATTCTGCCATGGAATCAGACATTTTGATCAAAATTATTAGACCATGCACAATCAAAAGAAATCGTCGGTCCAAAAAGGCTACAAATCGTGGGCCTATCACGATCATCGTACTTGAGTTAGAACTTTGAGCCTAACGTTGTTGTTGCTGTGAAGAAAAACGTCTAATCTAAGACCATCTACTTTATCATTACTGGATCTATAAGTACAAGCGTCCATGTTATTACGACTAATTGTGTTAGTAATACATTCATGTAATAACGTCATTTAACATGCATGCATATGTCAAACCAAGCCAATCTTCTTTTTATGGAGCAGTAATACCACCGTTTCGTGCCGGTTTGAAATCATGAAGACCAACACTTATGGACAGTTGGGGTTTGCAGTTGATTTTAGGATTTACTGAAATAAAAATTGATGACAATATCTAATGCAATTGCCTATCCGGAAAAGAATTGAAGAAATGGTGATTTAACATGTTGTTCCAGAAAATGGTGTTTTCAACAAATATTCGTATACTTGTTCATACAGAAAATACCTCAAAAACGGCCATGACATGCTGACATACCGAGGGCATTCGGTTAGCACCTGAAGCAAAACTGTGCGGTAAAAAAATCTGTTATGTAATTCAATTGCTTATCTGCAAACAAATATATAAGACAAAATCTGTTTTTCAAGTAATGACAATGGGGTACTGTGTTTTCTGTCTTGCATACATATTTTTCACAGAAATAACGAATCGACGATAAAAAATTGAACATGCAATGAAGGCATCTTGTGGACATTTCCTTTAAGTTATAACGTTCTACATTATATTGCTGTAAGGAAAACCCCCAGTCTAATGCAATTGTTAGCCGTCAACCCTAAAAATATTTGTTTTTCGAACATTCATACACTTGATATTAAAAAGAAAAAATTTTCTATTAAAAACCAGAAACAAAAAGAAAACATCAATGCCCACCCCGGCCCGAGTCAATTTCTAATAGAGTAGATGCCTTAGTATGCCTCATAATAAGATAAAGGTTGTATACGCGGCTGAAAATAAATGGGTTATTTTACGAATTTTAATACACTTTATATACAAAGAAATCAGTTTTCGACAAACGGCCATGCCATGCGGGCTTTCGAACCCTTTTATACCAAGTAATACGTAACCCGAACAAAGTTCTTATTTGGATCGGCGCTTTGCCTTCTCCTGTATACCGACTAAAATGTTTGAGAGCAACACTCTTCTGAAACTAAGATCTATATTATTTCGAATGATCACGAAACATTGGTCTTACATTTTTATGAAAATGTAATTAAGTAATCTGTGACAAAACCGCGCGTGTGAAAACGTGTTTACATGTTCTGACGTCATGCACAGTTACCACCAAAAGTTGAAGTAATGATCTGGTAGATTTCATTAGCTTAGAGCAATATAAGATTCAAAGATAAAACGCAAGACATATGACGAGAGGTCTGCGTTAAATGTTCGATTTTTTGGACAGTCGATTAGTTCTTCAACTAAAGAAAAGTCATATAAACGTCAATCATTAAAACATCATTGTATTGATTCCGATGATGATTCGTTTTTACATTGGTTTGAAATGTGTTTTGAGGGTTCGCATTAGCAAATATTGTTTTAAACCAACTATTTTACATTCAATTTAAATGAATATATAAAGAACAAAATTTTAAATGTTTAAAAACGACCATGCCATGCAAACAAAACTCTAAGCCATATTCCTTGGTCTAGAACTTTGTGCCTTTTATTTCTGTAAGAAAGAACACCCCGACTTAAACAATGTTTACTCTTGAACGGACTCACTTAAATAGTGCTTGCTTGGTAGGCCTCATAATACGGTGTTTTACGGTAACGACACGGAAAACTCGAGGCCATATTCCTTTGTCTTTATATGATTGTAAAGAAGAAACTCCAAACAAATACATTTCTAGCCCTCAACTGAATCACACATGTTGGCAATGTCGTTCTTTTAATAATCTGTGATATAAGACACAAAACACTAGGTCAAGGAATATAGATAAGATATTTTCGCGTGGCTTGGTCGTTTTGGGGCCGGCTATTGTTTTTCTTTTTCTATATCAAGTGTACATATTTAATCAATAACTTCATAAGCATATTGTGAAAAATGGCTGTGTTTATTGAAAAGCCTCCTGTAACAAGTTCAGATTGTTATGAAAATATAAAAAAGGCATCAATACTGTTCAAACTAGGCAAAATTGTTGACAGGACCATAGCCTTTGTAACGGCAAACCCAACTGTAAGTTTTATGTTACCATGGCAACGAGGGGTCTCAAAATTGCCAATATTCACTGTTTTGCATTGTGTATTTTTTGTTGTTGTTTTTTTTTCAACAAAACTGATTCCAGTGTGCTGCAACTTGTTAATGGTTTGAGATAGCGTCAAAGGTTTTTCAGCGTTGGTTACACGTTACCTTAAGTTCGACTAGGGGCAATCCATCAGCCACTCAGAAGTCTAAAATCTGGAGCCCCTTTTTGTTTCCATTTGATAGAGGATGGCGCCGAAAAAGTGATCACTTTTTTCAAAATCAATTCTGAAAACAAGTGTTTCGAGTCTAAATAAGGCATTTTGTTCACTGTTCGAGGCCTCAAGGGGGACGAAAAGGCGTAAAAAGACGTCTATATGAAGTAATGGGTTAATTAAGTAAAGAAACAACCCCATTTTTAATGAAAAACGTTTAAATACCATTTGTGTGATTCGTTTAAGGATTAATCATTCCCTAGGTTTAGAGGTTTGCCTTTGTTGCAATATAAGATTTCCGTGTTGCATTGTCGTGTTATTTGGACATGCGATTTGTTCTTTCTGAAAAAAGTAGTGAACACAAAATTGTGCAAAACACAATATACCGAGGACAACCGTTTAAACACCATGTGTGTGGTTCCCTTCCAGATTACAAATTGCATCAGTTTGGAGTTCTCCTTTGAGAGTCCTGCGCGGCATTATCTTTTACAGGACATTTGCTTAATAAAAGACGGAATAATTTTGTCAATAAAATTAATAGTTTTGAGGCCTAATGATTATATGAAGACTCTCCCGCTCTCTATATATTTTTACTCGTTATTGTTATTGACTTGTTTAATAACTACAAATAAAATCATACATCGTACTGTACTTTCAATAAAGATAAACCTAAAGTAGCACATTGAAGCAAAAATATTTACATCAGATAGGTTGAAAAAACACGACTTTAAACAAAGCATACCTTAACGAAATCTGATAAACAAAGTGCCACATCATAGTTTAAACTAAAGGTCGAGTACATTTAGACTGTCAAAAATATTATATATTTACCGATATGTGCCGTGCGAGTCATTTGGGATAATCTGTCGATGCTTACATATTACAATAAATAGTAATGTATTTCACTAAAGTATTCATCTTCTGTGGACTCTATCTCTGTGCGTGGACGCATGATAACAAAACTGTGGATGAGAATCCTTCCGTAGACGACACAATAAATAAGCTATTAGACCATGCTAAATATGATCTTCAAGATGCATGAATTTCGATGCTACTGAAAGAACTCAAAGGTAGATTTTAAATATATTTTAGATAAATGATTATACTCACAAAACGAATTGCTGTAATCTAAATGATATTTTATGTTGCATTTACTTGAAATGATTAGTAAGTAAAATACTCGTCGACAAAAGCATAATGATATATGTTACGATGCATTTGATTTATTTTAATTTGATAAGTACATACAGGTGATTATTATGTTATGTATAAATGCACAATGATAATCTTTCAATTTTGATAAATTGTAGTATTATATTTTAATCAGCATCCCAATTATTTTTTAATTTCATACAAACAATATGAAATAAGAAGTAATCACGGCAAAGTAAATGTTCAATTTAACAAATAGAATAAAAATATAAAAATATACTTAAAATATGTAATAAAATGTTTTATATAAATTCCAACAGATGCCAGAGCTTTCGAAAAGAATGGTGAGCACGTGTCTACCCCTCTTGAAATAACAAGCATCTACACACGTTGGTGACGCAAGACGTGTCCTGCTGGTGCATCCATAGTTTATGAAGGGTTTGCAGCTGGGGGAATGTACACTGCTCCTGGGGCACCTGTAAATTATTTATGTCTTCCAAAAAGTCCAGGCTGGGATAATCAGATAAACAACCCAAAGCACAGTGGCCTGATATATGGAGCAGAATATAAAAGCCACGAAAGCATGTTTAAAGGACTTACCGACCATGATGTTCCCTGCGCAGTTTGTCAAGTCCCCAGAAGCAGTGTTGTGATGGTACCCGGGAAAAATACCTGTTTCAAAAACTTTGTTAAAGAATACAACGGTTATCTTATGGCTGGATATCCTACCCATAATGCAGCTTCCGAATATGTTTGTGTTGATGGTGAAGCTGAACCAGCCAGCCAATCTCTTGTTCAAAATCACAATGGAAAATTGTTTTACTTTGTTCGAGCTAAATGTGGCTCACTGAAATGTCCTCCATATAAAGAAGGTGACGACCTTACATGTGTTGTGTGTTCTTATTCACCTTGACAGTTTTTTGTTTTGTTTTTTGTTCTTAATATTTCTGATTTTTGTTTAAGGTAGACCACTGCTAATGCATTACCTCCACTTTGAAGGGTATTATAATAGGCTAGAATCACTTATCAACTGCATTGAAACTGCATTGAAACTTATTTATTTATTTATTTATTTATTTATTTATATGTCCCTCTCAGATCCCTTACGTAAGAAAAGGTGATTGTTTTAAATTACATAATTATTGTAGGTATTTATTAACTATATAATGCCAAATTTAAAAGCAAATTATAAAAAAGGATACCGTTTATTTTCAAAGTTTAATAGCAACTACATGGTTAAAGAATTTTGTTTTGCAAGACCAACCAAAATACATTTTAAGAAAATTAAGCAAAACTTAGAAACAGCCCCTCGTTTTTGTAAATGTTAGGGATATTTTGAATGAGGCTTTTTATATAGTAAATGGTCAAATAAGTTTTTAAAGTGGATGGGATAGGGTACCATTTATACATTCTAAAAACATTTTGTTGAGAAACAATTGTTTTGCTGTTGTAATTCGTTGCCTGGATGTTATTATTCTTTCTAAACAATGAGCAATGGGAAAAATCATGATGATGATATTGTCAATTATTTAGAATTTCATCATTTCTGAAAAAAAAACTTCTAATTGCAAAATTTAAGTTCAGATAAATGTACATTATTCATAAATCACACGGTAAATTTTATTTCAATTTTGCATACAGGTGACTTTTGTAGATCCTGTTACACATCTTTATGGTTGTATTTCAAAAAATAGGATTTGTCCATATTGTTAGTTCCAAAAAGCATTATTTATAAAGATATTACCGAATTTAACATTTCGTGTAAATAAAGGTATGTAATTAGAAATTTATTTTCTATAAATTCTAAGTCTAATTTTCCAATAAGAAATGAATGCATATAATTTATTGATTACATAAAATGTGCACAAATATTTGCAGTACATATTTTACATATTCTTCGATGTTTGAAAATTGTTTTATTTACATAATTACATACATATATAATTTCTTGTAAGTGTGGTACACACACAGTAACAATATCAATCAAAAAACATACAGGATCTTTAAAGCATTTAAGAGTCCTATGTTGTCAATTGTACAGTTCCTTATAGTGCCCGTTAGGAGTGGTCTACCTTAAAACATCAAACTTGGATAGAATTCTATAATCTAATTCATATGTCCCATGTCTTACATAAACATTAATGTAAACCTAACGTCAATATTTCCGTTAACCTATAAATACCAGTTAAATATTTGATTATGAAAGAGGATTAGTACAGACAATGGCGAGTTTAAATGCATGATAATTCTGTTCTTACTGAATGTTTGCAACATTATGTTATTTAGCTTCAAAACAAATCTTAAAAGATGAAAGACTTTTTATATTGAATATTTCAATATCACGTAAATTTATCAAACAACTCGGTATATAATCATACAAATTGTTACATTAAAATCTTTACAACGTATGAAAAATGTTTTGCTTTTCTATTTTTCTTAACAACTGGAAATGAATCATGTGATGCAGTGATATGATTTCCGCTTATGTTCGAGGTCCTGGGCTCGAAACCTGATCTGGGAATCTTAGTAAAGTGAGTGTGTGTATGTGCTTTTGTATTTAAGGTAATTAGACTAGATATAGGAAAGAAAACAATGGGTCAATATAGAAAAAATATTATTTAGAAATCAGCAAACAAAGCAATATATATGATGATATTCAGATCATTATAGCCAAATATGTACAAAGAAAATGTGTTTTATGGGGATGCTTTTGATTAAAGTTATACTAGATTATATACGCATGTACACTCTTTATTTTGTTAAAAAATACCACTATTCTGTTATGGAATCATCACTTCAGACCAAGAACAGGCCCAATCAAACGGACCTGGCAATACTTTTCATTTTTGCCGTCTCAGGCGTTCGATAAAGAATTTAATTTTCTCTATATAATATGCCATATTGTAAATCAACACATTATGTCTTGTAACGTCTTATATCATATTACATGACATGATATAAGATATGTCTTTAAAACAAATCAGTCAGCTTCACAATGTTGAAGTGTATGATATTAACAAAGGTAACAACATGACCGTTTGAATGTTCTTTCGATATTTGTTACATACACAGGGTCATAAACGCCAGAATCATCATCAACAATGTCCTCTGTCATAGGAGTTGCATAAATGTCAATTGAACCTCAATACCTAAGGGTTTAAGATGTGGTGGTCTTTTTATTACACTTAAGTTCTCGTGGCAGCTAATTGAATTCACTTGGTCTAACGTTACAAATTGAACGGTAGTTAAACATTCGAACGATACGCGGGAGAGTATATTATATAGAGCAGCGAGACTTTTGAAGGGATTTTAAACACCTTCGGAGGAATTATGTTGTTTCTTTTTGTCAGGTTACAACTGTAGGCTTAGTTATTGCTTTACCAGCTTCAATTTGACATACATACATTCTTCGATTGTAAAACACAAATTTTCAAACACTTTAAATGCATTTATTTCGAGTTGGCTCGAGTTTGCTACACACATTTGTATACAGTTTGGGAAAGGGACCAAAGTACCAAGATGCCCTTGGTTGTTAAATAAGAGATGTATGAAGAAGTTTAACATACAAATAATATTTTGCTAAATTGCACAATCAAGAACAAAATGTGTTATCAGAAACCTATTGTTATCATTCAAAATACTGGTTTGGCGCGCTCAGATAACATATTTTACAAAGTGAGTCTGGAGGTACTATTGAAAGTCTTTTACATTTGATCAACCAGATATTCAAACTTTCCCAATACGGTCATTCTTGCTAATGAACGGAAAGCGGTTATAACTCTATAAACAAGAACTGATGTCATGTATGCTCATATATTTAAAATGAAGAAACAATCGTTTTTGCTTACAACAGCCTAACAACTGTTTTACAAATGTGTGTTTAACAACACAATGTTATTGAGCCTGTCAGTCGAATTGGAAACCTCAATCTTTTCTCGGTTTATAATATGTTAAAGGTGAATGAAAATTTTAGCTTCTCAAATTCAACGAGATATACAGACACATAGTAAAACAATTTCCAAACTGTTCTTGTTTTCATATCAACATTATACTCTATATAAGAAAAAAACATCCGTAAAAAATAAAAATGTGTATTGGCTATAAACCTAAAAAATAAGATATAGAAAATAATGCTTTAGAATAAAACACGTATATATACTTGATGAGCAAAATGGCATAGTAGGCAAAGAGAGTACTTTTAAAAAGATCGTTTGTCTGTATGATGTAAAACATCTGTATGGAATAACAGTTGTAAGAGAAATTAGAATAATTGATTTCTGACACAAACTGTATGAGTTCATCAAATCTCTGATGTTTCTTTCATTTTGGAAACTGTTCTCTGCATATTTCAATAATGCCCACATTTCAAAGCAAAATGTCATTTTGTACGATCAAAGGTACCACACCAGCACATTAACATCTATTCCATTACTATCAGTATAATATATGAATAATATGTATTACACAATTATATTGACTGAATTTTAATCGCTTACGAAACACACATATTATTTCATTGTATATCCATGTCTAGGAATCTAAAGTGGTACATGTTGGTTTAAATTATGCATTATCACAATCATGCGACATTCTCCTTCATTAATCATTTTATAATAATAATACAAATGAGTGATGGCAACTTCTGGGGCGGGGCGTGGGAGGCAAAGTTTAATATCATAAAACTTTGCCCCATGCCCCCGCTAATAAGCGTGTTTTCGCCCCGCGACTCTACCAAGCGATAAGTCGAGAATTAACAAGTTAAAATGGCGAGGAAGCGAAGTGAAAACACGCTTATAAGCGGGAGCGCGGAGCGAAATTTTAGAAATAAAACGGCGAGGGCGCGGGCCAAGTTTAATAAAATAAAACTTTGCCCCGCGCCCCCGCTAATTAGCGTGTTTTCGCCCCGCGACCCTGCCAAACGCATAGTCAAGAATTAACATGAATTTTGCATCTGTACCAGTAACCCTTCTTGCTAACCATCAACGCATACAAATTATGTTGGTGATTTGTAGTTACAAGCACCTGACGATAAATATCCCCTGTACTGCAACGTAAATCTTCCATCCAGAAATAATGTAAATGCTACTGCCAGGAACGTAACATACGGCACATGGAACTTCATGCCAGGGAGGACCAGTTTAATGCCGGCTCCCCAAAAGTATAACGCGATATAAATAACAGTTATGTATTAGAGTTATGTATTACGTGATATTAATAATAGTAATGTATTACAGTTCAGTATTATGTGATTAGAATAACAGTTATGTATTACAGTTATGCATTACCTGATATATTAAAGTTATACGTTACGTTATATACTTAGCAGTTACAAATAGCGTGATATATATTACAGTTATGTTTTACATTATATGAATTATAGTTATGTATTACATGTTGTGAATTACCATTATGAGTTATGTTATATGTAAAAGAAAGAGCATCGAAACACGAGGCTATCTGATTTGTACAAGGGGGCGTCAGATTGCCGAGTGTTTTGATGTTCTTTCTCTTTTTTATCAAAGTAAAACATAAAAACACGTTCCCTGCTGTCGCAATTTAAAACCCCGGAAAAAAAATAACCAATTAACGAGCATCTGAACCCTTTCTCTGTCGTCACAATAAGTAAACCACAGCAAAAATGAACCAATCAATGGGCATGCTCTGGAGTGCGGGTAACATATACCTGCACTCCAGTTAACGCACTAAACATGTATATGTATACGATTTAACTCGGACACATTTTCAATAGAAAGGTCCCCAAACTATGATACAAATAACAGTTATGTGTTACGCTAAATAATTTACAATAACAATAGCCTGGTAAGAATTACAGTTTTGTATTTAGATATTACGTAATGAAAATTACAGAAATGTATTACGTGTTATGAATTACAGTTTTACATAACGTGATCTGAGTTACACTTATGTATAATGTGATATGAAAAAGTTAGGTAAAATCTAATTTAAATTACAGTTATGTTTTGCATGATTTATGTTACAGGTATGTAGTACGCTATATAGATTAAAGTAAATACTACGTGGTATACATTACAGGTTTGTGTAATGTGATGAAATAAAGAGATGTACATTTACATAGTCATCAGTTTGTTATTGTGGTGGGCTAATAGACGTTAACGACTCTATGTTGTTTCAAATAATACATGATTCATTATCGTCACATTGAAGATACGGATATCCGACGTTTGTTGCATAGTCAACATCTAAAGAATGGGGCGCTTGATCGAGAAATATCATGACATATTTGATAGTATTGAGAAAAATGATCGTGCGATCAGAAACTTAAAGAAATGCATTAATTTAATGGTAAAATTCTATCAAATACACTGACATTGTAAAAGCGATTCTTTATGAAAAAATAATAAAGGAAAAATAATCCAGATTAAAATATCAACCGTGCATATCCAGCAACACAGGAATGTGCAAATAACGTAAAAACGAATAACACATTCATTAAACGAAGCAAAATATTTTATTTTTAATCATATTTAAAGAAAAGAATTAGCGCATAAGGCTGCTACGACATTATATTTTAACTAGAATGACACTTTTTTCAGGAATATGTTTACTTCTTTAAGATCCTTCCTGAGAAAGACAACCTGATTATCGTTTTGAAAGTGACTTTGTGTTTCGGCAAATAAATATTTCCTCAACACGGGAGAGCATAATATATTTACAATAGGCACAACATAAAGTGACATCTTAAAAAACAAAAACATGAGAATAATATACACACGTACACAAACATTACAGATTAAATATGACTTTTCTATACAAAATAAATAACATTAATTTTCATGTGAGCTGTAGAAGAATTAATATGCTAACTATGATTTTGTCTACATAGAACATTAGAATATCAGGAATTACATCAGTCATGATATTTATATCATCTTTGCGTTTGTCACCACCTTTATAAACAGTTATGATTACACATTTTTTCATATTGGTGGGATACCAAGCCTAAATATTCCTGAAAATAGATAAGACACTGCATCAGTTAATATAAATCCACCATAAACATAATGTTGATAGTAATTGAGGTCAATACCACACGCTTTGTTCTTTTTACATCTTGTTAAAGCTTGAGATACATCATCAGAGCTTATTGCTCCGCGCCCATATGCTATTTTTTGTCCATGAACCCGATTTTTATCAATTAATCCCTTCGATTCAAAGCTAAAATTAATTCGGAAGCACGATTTCCTATCGATTTCTATTAATATGTAAAGTCATATTTTGGTATCCCCTTCGGTGATTTGCAGCATGTCACATAAATGAATGAGAACGGGAACAGAGCTATAAATAAATATGACCTTAACATTGAGAAAGTCCAAAAATAGTAAAAGTAGTTTAATTAAACGCTTTGGTAATTGATAACGAACTAGAGAGTTTTGCAAGATGAAATTCAAACATATTCAACCATAAATTGCACCCTTTTATAACTTATTGAAAAAATTAGTAAATTAATAGCTCCGACCCTGAAATCCAGGATTTTTGCTATTGATTGCAGTCTGTTTGAAGGCAATCGGTTTTATGGTGGTTTGAGTTGAATGTTGATTTGCCGAATACTGCGACATGTATTTTAACAACAGAAACATTAGTCGAGGTGTTATGGATTTATTGATAGGAATGCAAACACACTGGTAGGTCAGACGAGGATTTTGAAGCAAGTCAACAAAATATTAAATTCATCTCCCAATAAATCAATTAACTATAGCTTTCTATTAATAATCTAATTATTATCTATGTCATCTTTGACTCTCATGAACATGAATTTCCTCATTCCCAATGATACCTGTCTAAAATACAGGTAACAGTCTTCCATTGATAAATAATGTTTCAATATATCAATATGCCAAGCAAATTCATTCATGGTTTTAAATGTACCATTAATTTTGTTAACGCGTATAACAAAAAAATCCTAAATTTGGTATTTTAGAAATTCATCCAATTTTTTTTCATTACAGCGTGTGTTTTTGTTTCAGTATTTATCTAAGACTTAAAATACAGCTACTGTATCTTAAACCCAAGGCATAAAAAGAAACATTGATAGAAAAAATGCCTGTTATATTACAATATAAGTCTCTTTTGTTACTATTTTTATATGCTGTTTGTACGTATATTTGTTACAATTATAATAAAAAACAGACTTTGTTTCAATTTGACTCCTGTTTCGTATGTTCCAAAGAAAATACATTTAGTATTTATATTTTTAGCAAGCTGACCAAAGTTCATTATGAACAATGTCTTTCTTCCGCCCATTCATCTATGATATACATGTACATTTATGGTAAAATCCAATTAACCATTGAAATGTTTAAAAGAATATCTGGTTATCAGATGTCTACTAGTTCATCCTCACTTGCTGCATTTCTTGCTTGGGCGTTATTTGATGCTTTTTATCAATGTCTGTCTTGTTTAACATAGTATACCAATTGGCGCGAAACATGTAACGGACATTTTGAAAAATAAAGTCGATTAGGCTTATTTACATGTGGATATTAATATTTCATACATTGAAGTCTTGTTTGTATTGGAATTACTTTCCTTACCAGGTAGGCATCAGTGAAAGCATTTTTTTTAAAAAAAGATCTGGCCCCTCTGTCATAGTCCGTGCAATTTACGTGTAATTATGCAAATTTAAATGATTTACAAAATATGTGGAATAATGTACACTAGTCCTTAATCTAAATAGAAAATGACTTGTGCGCATAAATGATTTGGAAAGGTATCTGTAGTGAGCGCATTTTGCGCGGAGCATCTCAATACCTGCATTGCAGCAACATTTGTACTTGTAGATACTGTAGTGCATGGCTCATTTCTAGCGATGGCTTCGCTCACCAGTCAATATCACTTTTAAATTTCTGGTCGAACATAACATTTTCTTCGGGGTTATATAGTTGTTCAAATAGTTTTTCCAGTTTTCATAGATAATCGGTCGCGAAAAACTTCCGTTAAATAACATTTCTGCACCAGGTCTCAAACTGCACTGTTTTCGTTTTGAGTTTATAAGTTTCCAAAGCTGGTTCCGGGCCAATTCATCAGTTTTGTTAATTTCATCATCTCATCTGCTTCTTTTAAGGATTTAGCAACGTAAAACCTAGGTTACTGTATAAAATCAGCCTTTGCCGCTTTATACAAACAAAAACTATAATTTTCACGAATTCTAGGTCTACCTTCCCGTCACCAGTCGGAACCCAAATCCTTCATGGGAATATGGAGTCTAGAGAGATGCTCATTCCAATAAGGTTTGAGATGTTGTCGAAATAAGGATTTCGGGAAACATACACAACTGCAAGTAACCACTGTGTCTGATATATAATGAATAAGATCATCCAGTTCACTAGGCGTTACAAACTGCCTATCAGAAATGTCTCTTTTCAGGCTATGCTTTAAATTATTTTGATATTCCTGTATATGATTGCTATTAACCTTTTTGCAACATATATATGCTCTCTCAGAACTCACAGGGTGTAAAATATTTTCAAATTCTACAATAATTTTACAGTATACAGGTCTATGATAAGAAACATTGAAATAATCATCGTGAAAAATTTCACATTTATCCATCAAGTCAATTTTTTTTTAACAGGAATCAATATGTAATCAATTGTTGATGAAAAGCAATTTCCATATGATACAAATGTTTGATTAGCTCCTTTACATAACGGAAGCGTGGTCGCTGGTACAACATTGTAACAATAAACAAACTCAGTAAAATAATTACATCGACCACTACCAGAACAATCTAGCTTAATTGACGAATTAACATCGCCTTAAAAGATAACAGTTCCGAGATTACTATATATATTCCATATGTCATACATCTTGTCAAAATACTCTCTATATTTGGTAATTGAATGATTACTACATATAAGATATGCTTGAAAGAAGAATATTAAATTTGATTTACTGATTTGGAATTCAATTCCGATGATTCTGTCACCATCAATGTCAAGATGAGTAATACAATGTTTATTCTTAGCATGATAAAATATAGCAACACCTTTTTTACCAACTCTTCGATTACTCGTTAACATGAAATCTTTATCAGACACAGCGTAACAAATATACATATTGTCAATAGAGTTCAAATAATCTAAATTATAGTTTTGTAACCAATGCTCAGCTATACACTGTACCACAAATGTCAATTTTATGTTTATGGAGGATATCGGAGAGGTATGTACTACTTGACATAATACCTGTTACATTCCAAGTTAAGACATTTATTGATAACAATGCACACTACTAAAACTATGCTTCACTGTGTCGGTATGATCGGCAGTCTCATGTGAGCCCCACTTTTTACAAATGATGCCTCGCGGCCAGAATCCCTTTTTTTTAATTCTGGATATGTCATCATTAGACTCGATATTCGCCTTTATTACTGCATTTTCCGATGAACGCTTAGAGGGGAACATACGTATCATCCTCTACTTGTAATGTAATTAGTCAATTTAGCCGGGATTATTGATGATTTAAACCCCAAATAAAGAAACTCTTCGACTTTTTAGCTGGCTTATGCATTTACACTACAAATTCATCTAAGTTATGTTCAACTATCCTACACTATTGTTATCAGTTTCACGGTGTGATTTTAACAGGGATCTTATTGTTACTTATACACTTTTCAAAATAGTTTACAGCAGGAGTATGATATGTTTGTTGTGTTGTTTTACTTTGCTTCTCATTTGTGTTTGTACGTTTATGTACATCATAATGCATGGCACTATCTATAGGAGAATGGACATCAGCCTCCCTGTAAGTTTCATTTGTTTTGGAGATAGATCATATCGGTTGACTTGGGAAGTAACGACCGACACAATACTTCACGATAGCGTGCCCTTTTTGGGAAGACACTTCATGCGGTTGACAAGTCGACTGTAGTATCTTCATCATTAGCAATGCTAGATTCATCATCAAGATCTTTTTCAGAAATTGATCTTTGTGAGACACTGTCTGACCGTTCATCTGAATTAGCATAGTTTCCCCTAGTTTTGCCTATTGACACAACTGGAGCACTCCTTACAAAGTTTTCCAGATTGTGTAGTCTTTCACACACATCTGTCAGTTTTATATCAAATTCTGTCATACCATTTATCACTTTTTCTGAAAAAGATAAAATTGACCTTTTTACAAACTCGGAGGTAATGTCTGCAATAGTCTTAACGTCAGCTCTAATAAACGATATCAGATGGGTGATATTGTTAATTTTGTCAGAACGTAGATTTTCATCTTCAATTCTTTCTTGTTTAAGCATCAATACTGCTGCTTTGAGCCCGGAAATGGCATCTCGTATAGAGGGAACATCTCTTTGGCCCGCACATTGATTTAAATTTCTATAACCATTACTTGGTATATTTTCAGATTTATCATTAACAGACTGTGACTTTGTTCTACCACGCGATGTGCTTACAAGGTCCTTCATGAAAGAGGAATCATCTCCTTTGAGTTCTGAAAGAACGAAATATATATCATTTGCAAGTTTAACACTCATATGTTCTCCTTGGCGTGTAAAAAGCTCGTCTCTTCATCTCTGCATCTCCACCGTACGGAAACTCTTCACATTCTCTTACAATGTCATAGACCATTGGTCTTGTATGATCTAACTTTTGTTCGTCTGATGCATAATCTAGTAGCAGACGAGACACAAATAAATCCGAAAGCAAATCGCTTCATAAACTTGATAGTCTATAATACTCATCAAGTTGCTCGGACTGACCACAGGGAATACTTGGATTAACTGTAGTTTGGTTACACGACGTGTTAACAATTAAAGAAACACGCTTTTGACAATCGTATCATCAAAAAGCTGAGATTAGACACAAGGCAAACCCTCGTATGATCACACTAAGTGAGACTATTATAACACTTCATGTTGTCCATTTTACAATACAAACACAATATAGCATTTAAGCCATTCTAATAGCATTATGTACAATTGAAATATGACAGGTCTATTTTTTATGCCCCCCCCCCCCCGAAGGGTGAGCATAAAGTCGCAGCTTTGTCCGTCCGTCCGCTTTTTTGTCCGGGACATAACTTTGAAAAATTCTGCATTGCCTAAAATTTGAATTATTGCCCTTTGTTTATTTTTACACTTTTAACTTTGTCCGGGACATAACTCTAAAACTATAAGAGTTATCAACATGAAACTTTGCAGATAGATAGATTCAATTTAGATTTGCAGTGCACAAGAATCGTTACTCTGCCACGCCTATTTTTTGAATTATTAGCCTTTGTTTATTTTTACACTTTGAATTTTGTCCGGGACAGAACTCTAAAAGTATAAGAGATATCAACATGAAACTTTGTAGGTAGATAGACCTCATTAAGTAGAAGTGCATTGTTAAAGAACCATAACTCTGCATTGCTTTACTTATAAGTTATTGCCCTCTATTTTTGCTTTTTGACTTTTGTCCGGGACATAACTCTAAAACTGTTAGAGATATCAGAAGAAAACTGTGTAGGTAGTTAGATCTCATTGGGTAAAACTGCAATGCTTAATAACCTTAATACAGCCTTGTCTAATTTTAGAGTTATTTCTCTTTGTTCATTATTTACACTATGAATTTTACCCGGGACATGAATCCGAAACTATTAGAGATGCCATCACGAAACTTTATAGATAGATAGATCTCATTGAATAGAAATGCAGTGCAAAATAAAACATAACTCTGTCTTGCCTAATTTTTGAGTTTTTGCCCTTTGTTCCTTTTTTTATTCCCTGTGTCTTAAATCTTCTCGGGGGAGCATCACCCGGTTAAACCGGTTCTTGTAACAGTTTGTTTATTTATGTTGAGAAATGCAAATATTACATTAACAAAGAAAACTCCAGTTTCTGAAGAAAATACTAAATTAATACATTTGATTTATCCTTGTGATATTAGCCATACCATTAGAGAAGGAATACATCCATAAAAAATCCACTATATTTTCTTTATGAACAGTTTAATTCCAGAAAGTCTAGGAGCTCAAAATGACACAACTTTACACCTTGACATAATAATCTAGTCACACTTCTTCAAATGCTTGACTACTATCCTGCGCATAGGTCGAATGTTTCACTAACGCTCATGTCTGAAGTAGCGTGAGAGTATTCAGTAAGCTGCTAAGGGAGTGTAAGGCTTGACAAGCTTGAAAGAGTGTTACTCTGATAAGTGCCAATATAAACTTCAATTTCAATGAATTGACATAAATTGTGCGGGTATTTCAACCCTCTATATATCTTTTCTTCACAACTCTTTAAAAATTCTGAATCTCGGAAGTAAATTTTTATTGATTAAATGATAATGACATTTTATAATCGAATCGTTGGAAATGATTATAGAATTAAGAAGTATCGGAATTCAGAATTATGCATAACATAGGACAATTAAACAATTTAAATGAGTTGAGTCAAATATCATTAGCTGTAATCAAAACATATTTCGATTTTAATTCTCTGATTTGCATACGATACATTAAAGTTTATTTTCTGACTTGTTATTATACAAATAAATGAATACTAGTTTTGCGTTGAAAAATGAATTTCTGTTTGTTAGAAGTTGTAGAGCAAGCTCAAATATCAGACCGATAATACATTTGCATTATATCAACTTTATATGGATATCAAGCATATGCAGTATGAAACGGACCAAATATATGAGAAGCACAAAAACCGGCAACGTAATGTAGATTACCTCTCCGTAGAAAACGATATAATATGTAAATAAAATAGAGACACAACGACTTAAAATTCCCATGGTATTAAATCTGCGGTCTCATCCCTTCAGCAGAAAAAGCAAAAATAAAGTTCTAGAAATACGTTATTTAACTTTTATACAGTATTAGCAATGATTTTGTTGGTGACATTGAATTGTAAGTTTTTTTATAATTGTTAATTGTAGATGATATACAGAGATAAAATGATGTAAACAACCTTTTTATATGCTTTTCGGTGGTTTATAGAACTATATCAGTGAAATAAAAACTGATATATGTAATTTCACTGTTTTAACAGTGAAATTATAAATTTGATAATTTCACTGTTTTGAAAATTTGAGACCGGTACGTTGTTTCGAGGAAATACAAGCGTTCATGGTATTGGAAACGAACTTAATGACGTGACGTCGTAAATGACGTCACGTTGTAAAATTATTTGTCGCCCTATTTTTAGTACTAGGTTAAAATGTCTTTTTAAACGTTTCTTTGCATAAAACAAAAAGGAAATTTAGTTAGTTTAATGTAAGATCGAAATATATTTTACCTAGTGAACACCAAAAGTTCATATTGCACTCGAGGCTGCGCCACTTATGAAATATACCTTTAGGTGCTCACTCGGTGAAATATATTCCGATCTAAGACTGAACTAAACAAATATCCTCTATATCAAAACTTTTTATATGACTCAAGAAAATCAATAAACGCCGTTGAGAGCAGCAGAATAATTTGTGTTTTTCTTTGCTTAGGACTAAAAAGGAAAACAGTAGGTTTTCATTTACATATTTAAAATTGAAAGATCAGGAAACTGTTAATCTTGTTAACTCGTCTCTGTTATCTCGCTAACATTGATTCCATTTTATACTATCATTGTCAAACTAGCATTTTGCTATATATTTGTAGTTCCCAAAAACTATCCGTCAAAAGTTACCACAGTTGATGTCGATTAAAGAAACAATTGCGCAAATAATTGAACGGCAAGGACATTAATTAAAATCATGCTTATACTTCATTCCAATCTTACATTAACTCTCAAGTCAGAGGAAGTTATGATTATCATTAGTTTGTTTTGAAAGTATTACACATTGAAGGTTTAGCATTTATTTCATTTTCAATTATTTTTCCTCTTAAAGGGATACTTGTCACTGGTGCTCGTAAAATACGTGTAGAAGAGTATTTGCATGTTTGACCCAATTTGTTGCCTATGTATTAATAATTATGTGTAAAAAAGATTTCCTTAAATTTACAAAAGGCGTATGGAAAATAATGTTCATGTTACAGACAATTGTTTGAACAACTGTATTAAATAATGTTTGTATAAATTATTCATTCTTCTCTATCTACAGTATCCTAAATAACTCAACCAAGGAAAACAAAACCAAATGGTTTTACCATTAATTTATTTAAGTTTAATGTTTATTGACTTTATATCTTATTCAGGCGCAAAACAGCCAATCCACTTGCTAATTTTACATCAACTTTATAAGGTTATATTTTAATGGAATATTTATTATTTAACTTATTTACTGAAACATGAAATATGATTAATGAGAAAATTATTGAAGAAAGTATTTAAGTAAAACACAACAGTGAAAATGCTTCTTAAATATGATAGGAACTGCACAAGGGGATATAACAATTGTTTTTATTTTAGTTCTATTTTCTATCGCCCATTGTGTATATATTGTCCATTTATAAGCGTGTGTATAAACTATGTGTAAGGCTGTAAACTCGTCGATCTTCCATTGTATGAATAAGAACACACAGCACATGTCAGCTCCCAACCATTTTTATATGGATCGCATCGTAGTGAACCACAGTCGCCTTCAACAAAATAAAACAGTTTCCCATCCCTATCCTGATGTGTTCCCTCTAACGTTTCGGGATTTCCATCAACACACACAAATTGAGAGGATGAAGCATGACTGTAGTGCCCAGCCATAAGATAGCCTTTATATTCCAATATGTAGTTGTCATGACAACGATTCTTTCCCGGCACCATTATAACGTTATGGCGTGGTATCCGACAAACAGCACATGGAATATCATGGTCATGAAGATACGTCCATCTCGGATATCCATTTGTTTCATATTCTGCTCCATATATCCTAGTTGCTTGAAAACCATCGGTATGCTCATCAAAATCTGGATCTTTTGGCAGACATAATGGATTGGATGCAGTTCCACTATGAGACTGATGTGATCCAGCAACGTAGCCGTCGTACACTAGAACGGCTTTACTAGGACACGTGGTACGACCCCAGCGTATATATGTGGCACCATCAGATAATTTCTGGGTCTTTGTTAGTGTGTTATTCAGATTTTCTAGTTTTTGTTCAGCATCTGAAATTTATAATAAAATAATTATAAATTGTTTTTATAACATTAAGGATTGGCTCTTAAAAACAACACTACATTAAATGATGACAGTATATTTAGCGGTACGCGTCCATATTCATCATAAATTTTATGAAAATATTCCTTATGTTTTTAAAGTAAAATATTTTGAAAAGGACAAAGAAATAAATTTGCACATTGCAAACGGCACTTACTATCCACGTATAAATGTGCAAAATTGGCCTAACTGCGTTAGTAAGGCAGTAGAAATATAGTGATAAATACTGCAAAATCAGTCATCACCCCATATAGAATATAAATTATTGCTTGAATCTTGAATCGTTTTATTTTTCTCACAATCGATCTATGTACGTTTTTATCATGTTAGTTTTGTTGTGTTAAAAATCAATATTGCTTTTTTTTATTTTACACATTAGTTACTTAACGAAGTTTGTGTGTAGTTTTTTTTTATTTATATTGTCATAACAAAACATTGTATCGCTATTATTATTTTTTCTATTCAAACAATCAAACCTGCTAGTTTTGCGGCTAATATAGCAATTTTCTTATCATGTTTTGGTGATCTATCTAAGGCTTGAAAACATGGTGTTTAAAGTGTTTTTTTATACCATACACATTTAAAGGTGGTTACCCGCAATCGGCGTATTTGGAATGCATTATCCCATTTTACATACTTATGTTGGACTCTATCTTTGCGCCATGATATTCGACGGCCATTGTATCTATATTATAGTGCATCCAATGTGAAAAAAAATAGATGAGCTATACAGTGAGTTTATAATTGATCAATTTAGTGATAAACTACTTTGACCTTAAAAAGCGCATACTTTAAGAGAACCAATTAAAGTAAAAGGTGAAAGAGTTATCCAAACTAAGAACATCATCGTTGATCCTGTAAAATATCTCAATTGTTGGTTTAGGTGTGTTCCAGCCTTAGCAGTTAACTTTATGAAATAGAAAAAATGATCAGATAATGTCAAGACAGCACAAAACCTAGGGAAATATCTGGCAGCTAATATTCAATACTTGACACCTGCCGGGTGAGATATCCATCCAATCGTCCAAAAACACTAATGACATTTGGCAAAAGGTTTCATTTCAAAAATATATAACCCTTCACGGTCGTACTATTTGGTCATATTAAGTATGCCTGTTTATTTCAAAAGTCGAAGTATTATGGTCGCTGGCTGCGTAGTTGTCGTCGTCACCGTGCACAACCGTTAATGTAGCCCATGATTTATAAATTTTAAGAAGACACCAATAGGAAAAGATTACTTTTTGCTTATCTTGACACTGGTAAGTTGCAGGGCAATTGAAATTATTCTGAAATATATATTTTAGAGTTGTGGTCCTTTGAAGTTTTTTTTTTTCTGTGTGTGTCATATTTGACTTTTAAAAGGCATCAATTTACTATAACTTTGAAAATAATCATCACAGAACTTGGGCTTTTTGTTTCATTAAGGCAAACGTGTAAGGCAAATGAAATTATTCCAAAAGTTGTTTTCCTTTATCAATTCTCATTTTGAATAACGATCTGTAAAGAATGTTTCATCACTTATGCTATAATTTCAAAACTAAGGTAGCCCACTATTTTAATATTTAAAAGCAATAAATACGATACGTGAAGTATTTGCTAACCATGGCAATGTGCGATTTGGTGACAAGTGGTTTAATTATTATACATTTTAGAATTAATTAAATATGATGAAAACAAAAATTTAATATGTAACATAGGGCACTCGTTTATCGTGAAACATAAAAGTTGAAAAAGGTGAATTATCACACTTACACTACATGCATTTGTATTAAATTGGTTGTAACATATTTCCAGCTAAATGGAAACAAATGGTTTATTCTGATATAATGAAAATTAAGATATAGAAAAAGTTTTACATTTATTGTATATTTGATCATTATATAATAATTCAAAACGCAATAAACAAACTAAAAAAATCATTTCGAAATACCTCAAACTTAACTAGAATTATCAAACATGTTGAATAATACATTCAGTTCTGAATTTCCAATATGGTACACATTTTGGTGATTAAATGTTAAAAGTATGCTGCAGAAATAAGATGATCCACCTTTAACTTCTTTAACTTCACGTTCAAAACTTCCTTTTTTCAAAATATACTAGGATACATTCGTCTTTTTTATTCACGACAGACAGCCACAATAGCAACATACTTATTCTATCTACTGAAGCTTAAAAAGACACATTGTAAATTTAACTTAAAAAAGATACCAACTAACAAAAGAGAACGTAAACTTTTATCTTATTCATTGTTAGAAAAAAGGTGACCAAAGCTATTCACCTAAAGAGGAGATATAACTTCAAAATAACAAATATTTAGCATTCTTTGGAATATATTTGTTCATAAATACTTTTGTTAATAAAAGAAAACTGTAAAATAAAAGTATCAAAAAGCTAAGCAAAAATGTCTTTTTTTCACATCGAAAACAAAATAACATGTATACGACTTTACAAATAATGATCGTATACCGAATGTCTTCACTTTTACAATAAGAGTGTTAAAACGCCACTGAATGCAATAAGTCTGTGAAAAATCAATAGCTGGTGTTGTCAATTATCAGTTTATCTTCCTTTTAACTGAACTGAAATGTTATTAAAGAATTCCCTGGCATAATATAGCCACGGTACTGCAATGTAGTTTTCAATATTTTATCATATCCGTTTACGCGAGAAAAATAGGGATACAATCTCAATTATTTAATGGCTGTCAATGTGAGTATTTCCATGTACTTCTAAAAGCTACATGTAGCGACTATGAACCTAATCATTTGATATGTTGCATGTAATCAATGGTATTCTCTGTTGACATAGAAACATATCGTGTACATTTTACAAGGAGTGTAGAATGTCATGTGAATGCGATAGAAAAAGTTAATTTCCTTGCACTTTCTGAAAAACTTACACATACAACAAAACCTAACAAGAGGCAATTGTAAATAAAAAAAGTATCTCAGCTGTGTCATAATTTTCTGTCAAGTTCTTGATAAGAATTTAAGCATAATTATATGAATGATCTTTTATTTGTTGTGGTTTAATTGTTTGCAAACATTATTTACCCCATGACGATAATGCCAACACATGTAATGATCTTATCATTTGGAGCAAATTTGTGCGCTTTTGGAGGAATATTTAATCTTAACTA
>NW_026863435.1:0-81551 GCF_026571515.1 Ruditapes philippinarum
AGTAGAAAAAGTTGTAGTAGAGAATTATTAATTATATGTGTCTCTGTAAGAATTCTTAATCTGTATTTTTTTTACTGAATTATACAAAGCAATTGAACATGGTCTATTGAACATCTTGGATTATTTGCATATCTGAGTCCTGTTCCCACACAATATCAGCAGATGGCAAGTTTACTAGAAAGACAATTATAATTTAACCCACTAGTGAAATAGATACAGATAATGTTCTCTTGATTGTATTATTTTTAAAGTAAAAGTTGAATATGCCTCCAAGTAAAAATTTAAAGGCCCAGAGGGAAGTGTAATATCGAAAAAATATTTACTCATTAGTTTTTGAAAAATGACTATTGAATATATAATAATCACTACAAATGTATTTATATATTTTATGTTAATGTGAAAAGTTTTAATTTAAATCTTTTCAATCGGCTTATGTCATGTTAATATACCTTGGTCCTGACTTCAGTTTGATTGGCTTTGATTGGCTGGCTGATGGGGTTGTGTGTTGATGGGTTTTTTTTTGATAGGAGATGAGTTCATTGAATATCTTTATTTTTCATATCTTAACTAAAGTCTTTCAAATCCCCTTTTATTTTGTTCCAGACATATGTCAAACCCTAGGCTACTGAACCCCTCTATGCTGGAGCGGAAATGTTTGAATATTATTATTTTTTTTTTGAGAATACATATACTACTTTAGTTCAGCTTATCATAGTTTGTGATAAGGCCAGTATTGATTATGAACATTCCTTTAAAAAAACTTTCTGTAATTTCTAGGAATTATTTTGTCTAACTGAGTGAAGTAAAATTGTGCATAAAAATAATAAAGCAAGAACAAAATTACACCTGCATCAAAAATGTAAGTTTTAACCTCAATTTATTTGAGACTCAAACATTTTATTTTGGACTAAAATGTGAAAAATAGAGAAATGGGTGGTTTGTTAAGTGTATTTTGGGAGGAAGGTCAAGACAATTTCCTTGGTCTGTCAGAGGAAGAGGCTAAAGAGATTCATGATGAAATAAAGAAAGAATATGGACACCCTAAATGGGGAAGTGTTATGAGGCGTAGATATGGAGGTAAAAAGAAATTATCAGAGATTGTAAAACAAGTTAGCGAGGCCAATGAGAAAGAAGAGGAGAAGGAAGTAGTTGTTGTTGGAGTTGACGGAGAAGAAATTGATAAAGAATTGCTAAAAAAGGTGATACAGGATTGGGAATCTTTGGAAAGTGAGCAGGGTGCTACAACCGAAGAAGAAGATAATGTAAAGAATATTATAGATGATTTAGGAGACTTTGATGATACAGAACTAGAAAATAAGGAGGGAGATGTTTTGAATAAGGTTGAAGATGATGATGATGATGAAACTGTTGTTATTGAAGGGAATATTGTAAGGGAAGATGAAAAATGGAGACAATATAGAAATACAAAGAGAGGTGAGAAATGATAACATATTTTAAAGTTTTCAAAAAGGAACATATATTGGCAAAGTCTATGTTACATTAAATTTTGTTTCAAAAAGATGAAAAATAGCATAATTTTTATATAAAGGTGGGAAGGAAAGAAATAGTTTGTGAATTATTTTGAAAATATTTACGCTCAGTTGGCTTTAGAGATGAAGGTTTGCCATTCTTTTAAGAGAATCCATTCTTTTTGTCTATACATTAATGTGGAAACACAATCACACATTGGCATTTACCTCATGGGTTAATTAAAAAGCTATTCTGTTAAATGTTTTGAACAACTTGTTTGCCTCTGACTATTAGTACCTAAGTTATAAAATATATAATTACATAAATGGCAATATTTTAGGAATAGCACTTAATTGCTGTTTATTTCAGGCCACTTTTAGATATCAGACATAGTAAGCATTTAGAACATATTGCATGTAGTCATTGAAAATCGAGGGTTACTGCAAAACTGTTGTAAGTCCTTTATTTCATATAAGTTGTCAACCATGGATAATACTTAATCTTAAGCTATTAGCAAGATTTATGTTGATGATTGCAATCATGTTCTTTTAAATGCTAAAGTGTAGTATTGATATAATTATGATAATCATTTTTTCACAGGTATAGAGTTAATAGGCTAACATGATCACATTGTCACCTTCGTGCAGTAATGGCTGAACTCCTTATAAAATTTAATAGGAGTTAACCCGTTACTGCACTAAGGTGATGACATATGCCGTATTTGCTTTTTGTCAGGATAATTCCAAGACAAGTCAGTTATTCATACTAAGCATTCAGAGTGTTTGCCTAATTTAGATACATGTATATAATTATATATTTATTTCAATTTCAATCATTTATATATCTAAGAGACCATGTTTAATGAAATATGACTTCATTTTAAGCTATGTCTAGCTTCAATTAATGTGAAAAAAGCTGCTGTTAGTGTTTCATTATATTGTCTATAATTGTCATGGTAGATAGCTCAAACTATGGGATGGGGTAAGGTTTCTTGCAAATAGATCATATTAAATATGTTGAGAATAAAATTAATACAAAATAATAACAACAGTTTTTTTTTCTCTCAGAATCACATCAAATGCATATTTATAGCAATTTTTGTCTCCTATAATCATTGGAAAAATGATGTCGTATACCACAGTATTGCCACACTGCTTTATATAGAATTTTTAAGCTAAGTTGGTATTAATTATTATAACTGTGTATTTTCTGTGTTTCTTATATAATTGTTTAAATATTATGTAAATTTTTTCGCACATGTTTTTTTTTCTCCAGATATTTCTTGAATTTTTTTAATTCTTTATTCTTAATAATCTTTTCCATTTTAAAACATGGCTCAGCATTTACATTAAATTTTCACAGCATATGTCTTACAGTAACACATGTTGTATTATAATAAAGTACAAAATAATTACTAATGTCATTATAATTATCATTGTGACATGTTCATAAGCTCAACCAAAGGTGTCCGACCCTATAGAGTCAGTACAACATTTGGTAAAAGTTTTGTAATGCAACTTTTACTCAGAAGGTATTCATTTCAAACTTCACAAACCTCACTGAGTATAGGAATTGTATCTTAAACGGTTTGTTCCTTATCCATTATTATGTACATTGTAATTGAAACATACATTTCAGCCATACAAACTAATTTACTTCATAGTATTTGTTATTAAGTATTTAAATGATAATTTATTTGCTAGTTACATGTTAATTATTATGATAGGATTTAGACTTGTGGAATATGGTAAGCATAGTTTGACACCAAAATAACATTAAACAGAATCTGGAAGAGCAAGTTAAATCTGAACTGAGAAACATTCATGGAAGGAGTGGCAAAAAGTTTAAAATTTAATGAAAATTTATTAAAGCGAATATTTCTCATTTTAAATTAAATCTTAAAATTGAGAGGCTGTAGAAAATGTTTTCAGATAATTATATGCATTGCATACTTCAAAAATGAATCTGCAACCAGAATTTTTTTAAAACAAGACACAAGTTTAATATTGTCCGTTGAACAAATAAATTGTTTTGGATTGGATTAGCTTAAGTCAGTTTGGACGGTATACAAATTTGGGAGGACTTTCATAGATTTGTAAGATATTATATATCGGTTCACATTTGTCTTGCATTATAATTAAAAAATGGTAAAGGAAGCATAATATGTATAAAAAAATGGAAAGAATATGATTATCATGGATACGAACATTGCAAGCTTCATATAATATATATATATAATATCTGCTTTATCAAACACATTCCTTTACCACTCTTTATTTAAATAGTTTGATACAAAGAATTATTCTTGGGAATGGCTTTTCATTTCCTTGTTCATGATAAGAAACAGAAAATATTAATTTTCTCCAGGTTGTTTACCCATTTAATTATGTAACATTTAATTATGTAATCTATCCTGTTTGTAAATGACTAAGGTGTGAAATGGTTATTAAATGTCCTTTATTTCATTTAATATTGTATGATATAATGAACAATTTCTAACTTGGATTTGAATAAACACCTATGTATGTGTGCAGTGTAGTTATTTTAAATTATAATCATTCCCAGTATAACCTGATTGAAGATCAACCCATGCTGTTATCCAGAACAAGGCAAACATGGGTTGTTCCAATCCCTCGGTACAAACAAACTTTTACCATTATAGCTTCAGCATGCACTTCCATACACAGTAAAGGGATTAAGGCATTGCACTTACTATTGATATATTTGCGAAATTTTGTTTGTACCCCTGGATTAGAATGGGAAAAACCCACATTTGCGAAGCTCCACAATATCTCTATTATGTTGCTAATATTTGATTTATTATAGGTAAAAGTTATGGGTAGTGTTGTATTTAAGCCATTCAACATTTTATATTTATGTTATAAGTATCTCATTAAATTTCATTTACATGATATTACAAGGAATTACATTTGCCTATGTTAAGAATGCTATAAATCTTGCACAGTCATATTTATAAGCAGCATTATATATTTTATACACTTTTGTCTCAAAGTCTTTGACCAACTTTGTGTATATTGTCCCCAGTCCTCACTGATGCTAGTCTGAAAGGAGCAGGAGCAATTAATTTCCCTGGTCACATTCCACTCTGGTGCATGCTTGTACCTGAAATAATGCATGATGGGATTTCTAAGAATATCTTCCATCTCTGTAGCTTTAAAGGTCTTTTAAGTTTTCCTGTTTATATACTATCATATGATGTTAATGCCACATCAGATGAAAAACAAAAATGTTAAAAAAGTGGCTTATACGTTTTGGAAACCAAAACCACCACATCTTAAGTGGGTGAAAAAAAGTTGCTGGTTGTCTTTTTAACAGTGCTATTGCAGTGAAATAAATATCATCTTCCTCAAAAGCTTGATTAAAACTGCTGATTTTTTAAACAAACTTTGTTTTTGCTAAAAGTGCCTAAGCTTTGCTATATGCTGTAGGAGTCCACATAATGACAAACTATGGTAAC
The DNA here is from genome assembly GCF_026571515.1 of Ruditapes philippinarum. Classification (NCBI taxonomy): domain Eukaryota; kingdom Metazoa; phylum Mollusca; class Bivalvia; order Venerida; family Veneridae; genus Ruditapes; species Ruditapes philippinarum. The sequence continues at coordinate 4,949 of NW_026863435.1, forward strand.
TAACTAACAATCCTATGTAATTGTTTCATAATTATTATGTCATATTGCTTTGAAATTTAGGACAATGACATAATTACCAAGTATTACTGGCACATTGCATTGTCAATTAAAAATGTACTTTTAGTTTAATACCATTTTAATGCCAAAAAATAATTTTTAGATTTGAGTGGACTAAAAATGAATGGCAGTGCAGATATCTGTCTTCCAAAACCAGCTTGACACCCTATTTGACCTTTTCATATTATATATGTTTTTAATGGTTGAATTGTATAATGACCTATTTTTTCAGCTCAGTATTCATCTAAAATAAAAATTACATAAAAAGTAAAAATCTCCTCACTTTTGTGCATCTTAATTATAGTAATACCAGAACAGATTATGTACCTCTTGCCAGAATTCTTCTTGCAATGGCAGTTGAAATATGTAGAATTTTACTATCAAAAGGAGGGCAGGCAGGGTTCTGAAGTGTTGCACGCAACACCTGAGTTACATGTTAATATTGTCAGTGTCCATTTTTAAAAGAGATAATCCCCCCCAATGGTGCTGCTTTACTACATTAATGTTGTATGATATTGATCTTGTATTGTACTGCCATTGCTTTTATCTTTATTTACAATTACTTGTGCTAATTTCTATTTTGGTCCAATATGGCATTTAAAACTGCCATTTTACTTTATAATGACTTACCAACATTGAATTTCATTGTCTTTGTTATAATTTATTGATGTTAAATACATACATCAATAATATTGTATTTCAGCATTTTAATTTAAGCTGTATTCCAGATGAACATAAAAATGCCAGGAAAAAAAATATTCTATTTATTTTATATTGTATTTCAACTGCATGGTAAATGGTATTTTGAAATTGTGTCTGTTTAATTATATTTTATTGGAAAATATTTGAAATAGGAAAATTTATTTCTTCAATTTGTTGAATTTATTTTTGTCTTCATCATTTACAAGCCAATCCAATGATTTATCATTTTGTTCTATTTGTTTGTATGGTAATTTGGTTACAGTGAGCTTTTTAATTTCTGAGTGTTTGAGATGATAATTTACAATTCCCTTAAATTGCCAACCGCCAGTATAGAACAAGACTTAGGTCCTCACAATTCTATGTGGCCAGTTCAGCCAAACTCTTCACAGTTTACTGCGTTAGTTTGTCATATTGATTTTGAAATCCATGAAAATATAGAATATATATCATACTGTAAAAATTCAAAATAGTTTATTGTGTTAGAATATTGTTACAGGTTGTAATGAATGGTATTTTTTTTTCTATGTATAGACTGGAACACTGGTAGATGGTAGAAATGGTGACTTGATACGTGCACATCCTGAAGATACAAGGTCATGGACACATCATAATGGAATGTAAGTTGTATAATTCAAGTGTAATTTGTCATACTACTCAAGGTCATATTAAAGGTCATGGACACTCATAATGGAATGTAATACTACTCAAGGTCATATTTAAGTTCATGGACACATCATAATGGAATGTAAGTGGTACATTTGTATATAATACTATTCAAGGTCATATTCAAGGTCATAGACACGTCATAATAACATGCAAGTTGCACAATTGTAATTTGTATTACTAATCAAGGTCATTTTGAAGGTCATGGACACATCATAATAGCATGTTAGTTGCACATTTTTAATTTGTATTATTAATCAAGGTCATTTTCAAGTTCATTGACACATCATAATGGATGTAAGTTGTACAGTTGTTATAGGTAATGCTACTCAATGTCGTTTTTAATGTCATGGACACAGCATGAGGGAATATATGTTGTACAATTGTACTTAGGGCCATATTCAAGGTCATGGACGCATCATAATGGAATGTAAGCACTTGTAGTTCCAATGATATATTACTCAGGGTTAAGGTAATATTACTCAGGGTCAAGGTAAATGGACACAAAATTATGGAAAGTAAATATTATGAATGTATTACAGTTGAATGTCAAGCTCAAGGTCATTGTTCTATTTTACATTGTCATAGTGTATTTGAATGTAAATATATGAAGGAAGGTAAGTTAACTTAGAAAGTAGAGTGCCTGTTTTACATACCTTACAGTCACAAGTTAGTCTTAAATTGATTGCATATGTTTGATTGAAGATCAAAATATCACAGAAGCCAAAGTTTCCAAGTTTATTTGATTATGTCAGTATGCATATAATTACATAAACAGCAGAAAAAAAACTAAATAAATATAAAACCATGTCTATATATAGAGGACAATATTCAGACATTTAAAATGAAAAAAATCTGCAAAGGTTGATAATGAAATAAACTGAAAATTAAATTGAAATGGATTTTTGTGTGATTCTTAGCCCAATTTCAGTGAAAAGCCCAGGAACACTTTTTAATTTGGTCATTTTGCACACTAAAAGATAATATTCTTATAAAACAGGGTGATCAGGGAATGATCTGAAAATGTGCACACCAGTTTTTGGTCCATTAACCTTCATCAAATGATACATACATATTGAAAAAATATTTTCTGTCCAGTCATGTCAACAACAAAAAACTCAGTGGAGTCCCTTTAACCCTGATTGAAACTGGTTGGTGCAGAATCAAAGAACACATGTAAGATGATTGCCTTCCTCTAGATGACTCAAAAAATGCACTTAAGTTTAACACATTCAAAACAAAAATCAAATTTTGAGATCAAGTTGAAAGACTTTACTGTAGAGTGACATGTAATAGAACAGTTTCAGAACTTATCAGAAAGTTTACACTAGGTAAGTTAAAGGATAAAATTAGAAGACTGTTTTAAACCTTAGCGTCAAAGTCATATCATAGCCGCGTCACAACAAAACCAACATAATGCGTTTGCGACCAGCATGGATCCAGACCAGCCTGCGCGTTCGCGCAGTCTGATCAGGATCCATACTGTTCGCTATCAGTTTCTCTAATTGTAATAGAGTTTTTAAGCGAACAGCATGGATCCTGATCATACTGCTTGGATGCACAGGCTGGTCTGGATCCATGCTGGTCGCAAACCCATTACGTTGGTTTTGTAGTGACGCGGCTCATATATAAAGCTCAAATAATTCAATTTGTCAGCAATAGTAAGAATAAATAAGGGGTAGTTGAAAGATACAAAACAGGGTTGTCAGCTGGTAAGTCAATATCTCTTAGACAATTCATGTAGGTCAAATTGTGTATGAATAATATGGTTATATAGTCTTTTATGCTATTGTTGGAAAGGAAATTGTTAGTTAACAAATATGACATCATTCTTAAGGTAGGTGAATATTGAAAGAAGTGATGATGAATCATTTGAGTAAGTTACATGTGGGCAAGCAAAAATCAAAGTAGGTCATACAATAACTGAACTACGTTTTGTATATATAGTCATCTTATATCCGGCTTCCAGCCAAACCTGTGAAACTATCTTTGAAACTGCAAAAAGAAAACCTCACTTAAGATTATAAATGTATTAACAAAAGAAATATGTTGGAAGATACAATGTAAAAAAATCTTTTAATCTTTTTGGATCTTTTAATTATACAAGTGAAGTAAAACAATCATCTTGAATGTTAATTTGGTGCTTTTCAAATATGTATTAAATGCTTGATGTGACTTAATCATTTTGTTGGTTTAGTAATTAATGTTTTATTATGTTCATTATACATTTGCTGAAGAAAATGTTGCTTTAAGAAATGAAAGAACTCTTGTAATAAAAAGTCATGTATTTCTAATCTTTAAAAAGCTATTAAATGAAAATTTTATAAAAATGATCTTGATTTTTTTTTAAAATTCCATTTGTAGATTTCCTGAGCGCAATGAATTCTACACTTCCATAGACAGCATGCCTGAAATAAAACCTCCGTCGCGGAAATCTGCCATCCTTGTTAGTGACTTGGTAAGTAATATCTATATGTTCAAATTCATGTATAACCTATTTATTCCTATAATATGTTGGTAATTGTTAATGAAAACTATAAAAAAAAAAAAAACCTAAAAATTCTCAAATTTCACCTTTACAAATAGAAAAGTATTTTAATTAAGGACAAATTCTTTACATTTTAAATCAGGATATTGATGGATTTTTTCAAGAAAGCTTTCTGATTTTGAGAAGAATAATGCATTAATAGATGATATTTTCAGGGTTACAATAACTTTTGTATTCTTTTCTTTATCTCAGTTATTGTTATTGAAGTGTTTTATTTAATGGCTGAAGAATATATTTCTGATTTTACAGTGTGAAAAAATCAGATCAAAATGATGAATTTAAATCAAAATGATACATGTACATGTACACTGGTATAATAATGATAATAATAATAATAATAATAATAACTTTATTTACCGAAGGTAACACATTAAGACATATACAGATTGCAACATCTTATAGGACCATTGCACTTGAAACACATTGTTTTACACAAATATACATGTATTTTTATTTGATGATGTATTTTTACAAGGGTAACATTTAATTAATATATATTTAACATATTGTAAAATCATCCTGTGCAATATTATCACATAAGTTAGATATAAACACTGATCTGTATTATATCTCTACCTTCAATCTTTATGTCTGGTCCATGATTTTAGTAAAAACCTCTTGAAAATATAGAGCTTTAAGCGTTATAAATTTCATTACCTTTAAAGTATATGAAGGGATTATTTAATGAAATAATAACCCGCAGGGAACACTCTATCAGTTGAAGTTACTCTGGATAAATTATTACTTATGGAATATTTTTGCCAAAAATAAACACTAAATCAACTTAGTATATCATGACAGATTGACCAGAGTTATTGCCCCTGCTTTGATTTCTCCACCACTAAAGTCTGGTTTTTATGATGTTGTTAAAATTGATGAAGCTATGTAAATAAGTTTATTATGTATGTGTTTTCTTTTATTGTTTCCAACAGGTGATGAAGGTATAACATCTTTCATTGTTTTTCTGTCACTCTGTTATATTTTGTAATTGCCACATTTTCTAAGAAGACATCATCAGGGGTTTATGTGTCTAATGGAGTCATGTTGTCCACTCTCATTCAGATTGTTTACTTACACCAATATACTTAACTATCCTGTCTGTAATTACTAAGTGTTGTTTTCCCCCTTCTTTTTAAATCAGGAAAAAAGGTTTCATTCTATATTATATGATGAATTTACTCCCATTTACAGAAGAATTCTTCACATTACACCAGTAAATAACTTTTAATATATATTTTAATATATAATCATGATCGCCATGGTCATTTATTACACATCATCATCATGTCCCCTTTCATTGTGGCATCATGTTTAGTTCATTATACCCCCACAAACGAAGTTTAGGGGGGGTATATAGGAGTCAGCTTGTCGGTTGGTCGGTCGGTCGGTCCGTCGGTCGGTCCACATCATGGTTTCCAGACGATAACTAGAGTTTGGAGTGAGGTATTGTAATCAAACTTGGTATATAGCAACCTTATGTGGAAACCCCGGTTGGTATTGCATTTGGACCCCCTGGGGCCAAGGTCAAGGTCACCGTTACTAAAAATAGAAAAATGGTTTCCGGACAATAACTAAAGTTAGGAATGAGATATTGTAATCAAACTTGGTATATAGCAAGCTGATATGAAGACCCCGGTTGGTATTGCATCTGGACCCCCTGGGGCCAAGGTCAAGGTCACCGTTACTAAAAATAGAAAAATGGTTTCCGGACAATAACTAAAGTTAGGAATGAGATATTGTAATCAAACTTGGTATATAGAAAGCTGATATGAAGACCCCGGTTGGTATTGCATCTTGACCCCCTGGGGCCAAGGTCAAGGTCACCGTTACTAAAAATAGAAAAATGGTTTCCGGACAATAACTAAAGTTAGGAATGAAATATTGTAATCAAACTTGGTGTACATCAAGCTCATATGAAGACCCCGGTGAGTATTGCATCTGGACCCCCTGGGGCCAAGGTCAAGGTCACCGTTACTAAAAATAGAAAAATGGTTTCCAGACAATAACTAAAGTTAGGAATGAGATATTGTAATCAAACTTGGTATATAGAAAGCTTATATGAAGACCCCGGTTGGTATTGCTTCTGGACCCCCTGGGGCCAAGGTCAAGGTCACCGTTACTAAAAATAGAAAAATGGTTTCTAGACAATAACTAAAGTTAGGAATGAAATATTGTAATCAAACTTGGTGTACATCAAGCTCATATGAAGACCCCGGTTGGTATTGCATCTGGACCCCCTGGGGCCAAGGTCAAGGTCACCATTACTAAAAATAGAAAAATGGTTTCCGGACAATAACTAAAGTTAGGAATGAGATATTGTAATCAAACTTGGTATATAGCAAGCTTATATGAAGACCCCGGTTGGTATTGCATCTGGACCCCCTGGGGCCAAGGTCAAGGTCACAGTTACTGAAAATAAAAAATGGTTTTCGGACAATAACTAAAATTAGGAATGAGATATTGTAATCAAACTTGGTATATAGCAAGCTTATATGAAGACCCCGGTTGGTATTGCATCTGGACCCCCCTTGGGCCAAGGTCAAGGTCACCATTACTAAAAATAGAAAAATGGTTTCCGGACAATAACTAAAGTTAGGAATGAGATATTGTAATCAAACTTGGTGTTTAGCAAGGTTACATGAAGACCGCGCTTGGTATTGCATTTGGACTCCCTGGGTTCAAGGTCACAGTTAATATGTGTTTGTAAGTTATGCTGCTTTGCTTAAGAATAATTGGTCACTGGTTCTACGATGATAGACACCAGCTTGTGCCTGAAAGCAAATGCACAAAAAAGTAACCCTAATATCTTCTGTCCCATAACTTTGTAAAACATCATAAGTAATTTATTGAACAGACATTTATAAATGAAAAGATTTCATTCCTTAACTCTAGAAAATTAATTCCTTTCTTGAATAATTTGGACAAAATGATTCTATGATAGCATATAAAAGACCCAGGAAGAATGTGGGATGTGATCTAAACCTTTTGTTCTAGTTCTAGATGTTTTTATGTTGTACTAACTTTAACTATTGTTCTTTTTTTTTGTATTATTTATTTTTGTATGACAATTGTGAATGAAGGATAAGGGTCTTGTATGTACTTTATAGGTTCTTGATTTCTTGGGGATATTTTGATTGGCTATAATTTAGATAGGGTAGATTTGTGTTATAATGTAGATGGGGTAGATATGTTTTGCTGTAGACAGGATAGATTGGTTATGATGTAGAATAAAAAGATTGGATATGATGAAGATAGGATAACTTATGTGGATAGGGGGTAAATTAGTTATAATGTACATAAAGTAGATTGGTTATAATGTAGATAGGGTAGATTGGTTATGATTTAGATAAGGTATATTGGTTATCATGGGTAGATTGGTTATGATGTACAAACTGTAGATTGGTTATGATGTAGATTGGTTAATAATATGATGTACAAACAGTAGATTGGTTATGATGTACAAACAGTAGATTGGTTATGATGTACAAATGGTAGATTGGTTATGATGTAGATTGGTTAGGATGTACAAACTGTAGATTGGTTATGATGTAGATTGGTTATGATGTAGATTGGTTATGATGTAGATTGGTTATGATGTACAAACTGTAGATTGGTTATGATGTACAAATGGTAGATTGGTTATGATGTAGATTGGTTAATAATATGATGTACAAACTGTAGATTGGTTATGATGTAGATTGGTTATGATGTACAAACTGTAGATTGGTTATGATGTAGATTGGTTATGATGTACAAATGGTAGATTGGTTATGATGTAGATTGGTTAGGATATACAAACTGTAGATTGGTTATGATGTAGATTGATTAGGATGTACAAACTGTAGATTGGTTATGATGTAGATTGGTTAGGATGTACAAACTGTAGATTGGTTATGATGTAGATTGATTAGGATGTACAAACTGTAGATTGGTTATGATGTAGATTGGTTATGATGTACAAACTGTAATGATTGGTTAGAATGTACAAACTGTAGATTGGTTATGATGTAGATTGGTTAGGATGTACAAACTGTAGATTGGTTATGATGTAGATTGGTTAGGATATACAAACTGTAGATTGGTTATGATGTAGATTGGTTAGGATGTACAAACTGTAGATTGGTTATGATGTAGATTGATAATGATGTAGATTGGTTATGATGTAGATTGGTTATGATGTAGATTGGTAATGATGTAGATTGGTTATGATTTAGATTGGTAATGATGTAGATTGATTAGGATGTACAAACTGTAGATTGGTTATGATGTAGATTGGTTATGATGTACAAACTGTAGATTGGTTATGATGTACAAACTGTAGATTGGTTATAACATGTTTAGAGCAGATTGATTATGATTTATTATGATGTGGGTACTGTAGATTCATTATGATGAAGAAGAAATATAAGAACCAGTGTCATATTGGAAATTAGATAATAATTGGGATAGGAAGCTGACAGTTATTTTGACACTGCTTGTAATATTTAAGCAAAATAATTTTTGTAAAGTAAATAATTCAGTATCGTATGTAGAAGATATGTTTGTGTTATAGGTGAATTGTATGGTACATTTGCTTACAGTGAGCTAAGTGTGTAATAAAAATAATAATAATAATAATAATAGTAATAAAAATAATGGATCATAGCAGGAAATTCACATATGTATCCCAAATTGGTATTTACTTCCGACCATAATGTGGTTACCTCCTGGACTGTATAAGAGGTATGAATTGCATTTATTTTCCAATTGTGTAAATTTCAGCTTAATGGCACAGTTTTTCAGTAGAAAAATGTCAAGTTTTTATGTACCATTTTCACTGACAGCAAAAGAACGCACATTAAAACTAACTGACCTGTAGTCTGTACATAGTCTGCTTATACCAAGATATTTTTTGAAAATCAATGATGCCATATTTACACAATTATATAACCATAGATATAATTCTGATATCTTTTTCCATGTAATATTTGCCTCATACTAACAAATATGATTTGTAGTAAATTCCAATTTGGCTTACATATATCATTATACCCTTTGTGGAATGTTTGATGTCTGTGTATATGTCTGTCTGTCTGATTGAGCCTTACTTAATTATAATGTTCATGTATTTATTGTAATCAGGTCTCCTATCTTGAATAATTAACGTTAATTGATCTTGTAATAAAATCTTCTTGAAGTTTGCTGTGAGATTTCCTTTGTGTACAGTTTACTGGAAGACAGGCCTCTGTCACCAAGCCTGCCCACACTTTGTATTATTGGTTGCTCTTTTTTGCTTATTGATTCTTTAAATCCATGAACTAAACAAGAGTAATTTCTCAATTAAAATCAGAAGTAATTTAAATGGATGAAACTCAGAAATGAATGGGCCAAATCGTTATGTCTGTTCTGCAAATTGTGAAACACTCTTTATTTATGCTATTATCACATATTGATTGACAAAAACAGCTTTTTATTAAACATTTTCTGTTTTGTTTTACTTATTATTTTTATTTGAATATTCTTTTCATATATTTCATTACATATAATGTGTCTTTGTATTTTTGTAAATGTTTGACAACAGATAAAATAAAAAAAACTTTTTCTGTAAGATAGAATGTAAAATAAGATAAAATATTTGATAAGTTTGCGATAAGAGAGAATAATTAAATGAGCCACGTCATGACAAAACCAACATAATGGGTTTGCGACCAGCATGGATCCAGACCAGCCTGCGCATCCGCGCAGTCTGATCTGAGGATCCATGCTGTTCACTTACAAACCCTATACAATGTGGCCATACCACGTGACTTTTCGGGTACGGAACACGCTGATTTTTCACCCGATTCAGGTATGTTTTTTATTCACAACTTATTTATTACTCAACCGATTTTGATCAGATAAGGCGCAGAGTACCCGTAATTATATCAGCTATCCGCGGTATATCAAAATTCTGAAAAACCCTGAATGCTTTTTGAGAACATTCGAGTACAGTTTTCTTTTCATAGCCTGGGCCGAGGGGAACGGTACACACTCATTTGTCATAACAAGCAATTTCTAGCAAGTCATGTTTTTTGACACTAGTTCATAGAAAAATAAATGTTAAATCTAATATATTTACTATGTCCAATGTATCGAGTGAATGCAGTGATGTTTTAGCATATTTTCATAAAGTTATGTTGAAATGATACGGAACACACTTGTTATTTCAAAAGATACGGTACACACACAATTTCTGTCTTTGTAATAATTCTAAAATAAAATATATTAAAATTTAATTTCAATTATAATGTGAGTGATTTTCTTCATAGTTATACATTTTATTAATTTAAACGAGAACCCAGGGACCTGTTTTGCAATGTATCATAATGCTTACTTTTAATGTTTATATGTATTTGTGCACTATATTTCAAGAGATCACGCTTGAAATTTACAACCTCCATGTAATTGTCCTATTTAAAATCACATAGGCTAGAAATCGCCTGTTATGCCAAATGAGTGTGTACCGTTCCCCTCGGCCCAGGCTATGAAAAGAAAACTGTACTCGAATGTTCTCAAAAACCATTCAGGGGTTTTCAGAATTTTGATATACCGTGGATAGCTGATATAATTACGGGTACTCTGCGCCTTATCTGATCAAAATCGGTTGAGTAATAAATAAGTTGTAAATAAAAAACATACCTGAATCGGGTGAAAAATTGGCGTGTTCCGTACCCGAAAAGTCACGTGGTATGGCCACATTGCTATAGCAAGTAGAGAAACTGATAGCGAACAGCATGGATCCTGATCAGACTGCACGGATGGGCAGGCTGATCTGGATCCATGCTGGTCGCAAACGCACTATGTTGGTTTTGTCATGACGCGGTTCAAATGTTTAAATTCTTAAATATTGTGCTACTGCATGAATTAAATTTATACAAAAATCATGCCTGCATTTGTGTTGAAACATTTGTTATTGTTTTTACCCTATCCATGCAGCTTCAAAAGGTATCAGTTTTTGGTTTCTGTTTTTTTTTAGACACTTTACTGTTCTTTTATATTGAAAACAGAATCTGTGTATTTGCACTCTAGTTTATCTGTATGTAATTTAAACACAAATAGTTCAAATGTCTATTTTACACACATCTAGTTCATCTGTGGTCTAAACAAGAAAAATTAGTTGTTCATTCTGTAATCTATAGAAATAGTTTGTTTGCAATTAAAAAAAAACAAAATTGTTTTATGTATGTTAACCACAGTTTATATATAATTCATACACAAATAGTTCTTTGTGATTTGAAAACAAATAATTTCCGTTTTGATGTGCACATTGTTCTATCTTTTAGAGTTGATGACTGACATTATATTTGTGATTTATAAACAAATTAAAATTTTTCAAAATTACATATTTTGCTGCATGGGTCTTTGATTTTAAACAAAATAACTCATTCTGCTAGCAAAATTGTTTAAAAAAAGATGTAATATTAAAGATTAATGCTACAAAGTAACCTTGTGTGGTTAAGAGATCATTTGGTTGTTTTAATATTAGGTACTGAGTTGAAATCAGATTTTAAAAGAAAAAAAAATGTTATTGATTGAATGAACAAATGAATTAAGAAACAAGAGTGTAAATACTAAAGTTTAATCTAGTTTATCATTATTTTGTAGTGTTAAAATTTGCTGATAATTTAACTGGTGTTGTATATGCATTTTATCGGGTTCTTAAACCAAGGTTAAGGTCAAATAGTCTTAGAGTGAGAGTTTTTTTGTTAATTTTTGCATGTTACTATTTTTAGATCATGTGAGTTTTTAATTGCTTGAAACATTATTATATGTAGAAAATTTGTTAGGAGTAATTTTTTGTGAACAAATGAAATCACCTTAAAACTACATTTTACATAAATTGATTTCCTTACTTAATTGGACTATTTTCAAATTCTGCACACTTTATATACATGTAAAATATTTAATTTTGCTTGCCATGCCAATTATTACCAAGAAATGCCTCAAAATATTTAAGGCCATTATTAAAAGAATATTCATCTGCAGTAAGCTACTGACTTTGTTTTTCTGTATATGGGGATATAAGGGAGTGGGAGTGGAAAATTTAAGTAAGAGTAGGTAGCACAACTGCAAATCTCAATATTTTTAATGATGGGCTAATGGCCAATTCTTTTACACACACAAATATAACTGTAAGGCAAATTCCTTGACATTATTTTGTCAGAACATTAAAAAAAAACTTTTTTAAATGGCTTTTAATAAAGCTATCTTCATTTTACCATTTGATTTGTTATTTGATTTCATGTTACATGTTTTAATTTTTTACCATGGTTTTTTTTAAGTCTGAGAATTTTATAGATTATTTATTTGACTGAGAGTTTGAAGTGACTTTTATAATTATTTGTCATGCACATTTTGTAGTGCACATTTATTTAATTTTTTCTTCATATTTCATTTGATATTAGCTTTCTTTCATGCTTTTCAGTAAGTTGGGGAAATATTTAAGTCTTAGATAAATTTTAGTAGTTTGATAATGTCAGTGTTACAATATATAAAAATTTTCATTCTCAATACCTGAACAGCAAATGTGACTACCCTAATAATGAATTTTTTATGCATAATTTGAAAAGAATTTAAGATTGTAGGAATATTATCAGTTCTCAAATTGATTTGTCAGTTTGATTTTGTCATTTTATAATTATATCATCAACATGACTTTATATCATCATTCCTGTGAGGTATTATATCATCATCCCAGTGAGGTTATATATCATCATACCAGTGATGTATTATATCACCATACTAGTGAGGTATTATATCATCACACCAGTGAGGTTATATATCCTCATACCAGTTAGGTATTATATCATCATACCAGTGAGGTTATATTATCATCATACCAGTGAGGTATTATATCATCATACCAGTGAGGTATTATATCATCATACCAGTGAGGTTATATATCATCATACCAGTGAGGTTATATATCATCATACCAGTGAGACAATATATTATTATACCAGTGAGGTATTATATCATCATACCAGTGAGGTTATATATCATCATACCAGTGAGGTTATATATCATCATACCAGTGAGGTTATATATCATCACACATGTTAGGTTATATATCAAACCAGTCGGATATTATATGTTAAGTTTATATCATCATACCAGTGAGGTTTATATCATCATACCAGTGAGGCATTATATTATTACCAGTAAAATATTATATCATCATACAAATGAGGTATTAAATCATTATACCAGTGAGGTATTATATCATCATACCAATGAGGTATTATATCATCATACCAATGAGGTATTAAATCATCATACCAGTGAGGTATTATATCATCATACCAATGAGGTATTATATCATCATACCAGTGAGGTATTATATCATCATACCAATGAGGTATTATATCATCATACCAATGAGGTATTAAATCATTATACCAGTGAGGTATTATATCATCATACCAATGAGGTATTATATCATCATACCAATGAGGTATTAAATCATCATACCAGTGAGGTATTATATCATCATACCAGTGAGGTATTATATCATCATACCAATGAGGTATTAAATCATTATACCAGTGAGGTATTATATCATCATACCAGTGAGGTATTATATCATCATACCAGTGAGGTATTATATCATCACACCAGTGAGGTTATATATTATCATACCAGTGGGGTATTATATCATCATACCAGTGATGTTATGTATGATCTTACCATTGAGGTTATATATCACCATACTAGTGAGGTTATATATATCATCATATACCAGTTAGGTTATATATCATCATACCAGTGAAATATTATATCATCATATCAGTGAGGTTATATATCATCATACCAGTGAGACATTATATTATCATACCATTGAGTTATAATGTCATCATACCAGTAAGGTTATTTATCATCATACCAGTGAGGTTATTTATCATCATACCAGTGAGGTATTATATCATCATACCAGTGAGACATTATATTATCATATCATTGAGTTATAATGTCATCATACCAGTGAGGTTATATATCATTATACCAGTGAGGATATATATCATCATACCAGTGAAGTATTATATCATCATACAAGTGAGGTTATATAGCATTATACCAGTAAGGTATTATATCATCATACCAGTATGGCATTATATCATCATACCAGTGAAATATTATATCATCATACCAGTGAGGTATATATCATCATTTCATTGAGACATTGTCTCTTATGTGAGACATTATCATCATGTCTTTGTTTTGTTGTGTTGCGTTCCATTATGTCATGTTATTTTGATGTGTCCATGTAACACATTTCATTATGACAGCACATCAATGTCATTGTTTCGTTAGTACATTATGTTACATCATTTATTTTTATTTGTTATGATGTAATGAAGCATATATTCATTTATTAGGAATTTATACATGTATATTTAATTGTGCAAAGCTCAAAAACTAACATGCTTTTCAATTAATTGGTTATTTAGATTTTGAAATCTAATTTTACTTACTTGTGAATACAAGTTGTGGCTTTATACTGAAAATATGTTAAGGAAAGGAAATAAACCTGATTTCTTTTTTATGTAAGGGGTTTTATAAATTTGCCTGTGTGTATACAATGCATTCATACATATTATTATGTTAAGAAAATCATGTAGCATCTGCTGGCCCTTAAGTAAATGCACTTTGCACAAATGTTACTTGGCTGAATATGCTTTGCATGATATGACCTGTACTACCAGAGTTGCTGCCCTTGACTTGGTTAATATAAAGTACTACATGTCCCTTTATACACTAGTCTTTAACTTTTGATGAAAACAAGCCACCAAAGACTATGCAAATGTTCTTTTGAATAATACGTTAATAAATTGTTTCTATATTAGACTATTATGACCTTAACTTGAAGTTTTATACAGTGCTCATATCATAAGTGTATGTCAAAAAGTTTTAAACGCTAACACAATTATTTTTTGGGATGAGATTTATACACAGTAGCTTTAGTTTCTATAATTATTGAACTAGTAACCCAAGAGTTTCAGCCCTTAAATTAGTCAAATTTAAGACATTTTTTGTGCAGCTCTATATAGTTAAATGACAGGTTGTTACCAAACTTTTAACAAGTGTTTATATGGTAACAATAAGTTCCAGCATACAAACATCAAAACTTAAAAATCTGAACATTTAAATTAAGCTTGTCTGCTTTATATAAACGAGAAAATTAACTTATGTAACTATATAATTTATCAAAGTGTTTGTTATTTGGAATTTATATGTTCTATTTTACAAGTATATTCAATTGCATCTGTAAACAGAAACATATTTATGCTTCCGATACCATACTTTAAAACTTGCTTTTACTTTAACACTTTGCATTCAAAGCCAGAAATTTATTATTTTCAATTTTGATGGAAGCAAAACAAAATAATGCCAAGTTTTTTATTAAGATAGAAATAAGGTTTGAAACCATAAAAAATAATAACCATTTATATTGAAAGCAAATTCTTAACAAAGCTTAATTATCAAACAAATGAACAGTTTACTACCTACAACATGTTGGGGATAATTTGTTTAACAAACAAATAACCTTTAGATTAATAAGATACATTCCCTATACAGGTTACTGGGAGGAGAGGGGGGGGGGGGGCAGCACTAATAATGTTTTGTATCCTATTAAACTTTCGCTTGGGTCAAAATAAATTTGTGCATAAAAACTAAAAAAGGTCAAGGCAGAGGCTCCCCTGTAATTTTTCCCTCAATAAAAGAGGGCAAAAAATCAACTTAATAGAGCTGGTGTCAATTTCTTAACAACGTCTTAGTTTTTAAAATGTTTATTTTATAAAATTTATTTCAGTAAAAGGAAAATTATTTTTACACAAGGAAGAAAAAAAAAAAGTAATATATTATTAGGTTGATAATTTTATATAGACTGCAGGGTAGTATAATTGTTTACGTTTATAGTAACATTGCCTGGCTTCATTATTAATTGCCACTTATCATAAAGGTTATTTTTTGGTAATAATAGTATAATGTCCACCTTTCAGGATGGTAGTATAGAAATAGGAAGAATAGTGAGAAACCTTTGTGGATTGAAAACCTTGTAAAACCTCTTTGACTAATTTACACTAAAATGTACAATGTTTCCATTTGATAACTTTACTAGCTATGATGTGATTTGTACTAAGTTTTAGACTTTGCCCTATTTTCTTAGTCCAATGACAAGACTTAAAAAATTTCTCATTGCCTATTTCCTATTTGTCTGTAGAAACTTACATTTAACATAAGTTTTGTATGTACCTAGATAAACTGTTCTTAGCAGGCCTTTGAAAGACTAAGTCAGTTGAACACTATTACATGAATAAGAAAAAAAATTAACAATTTAAAAATCTACAGTCTGTCCTACATCCTCCTTCAATCTGTTTAAATCATTGATTTAATATTATTATCCTCATTCTATTAAGTACTTCACAAATGTAAGACAATCTTAAGCATTTACTTAAAGCAGAATAAATATTGATCTTTGCCCAACTTTTTTGTCCAATTTTTATATTTTAAAATTTCTGACCATCCTTTTCCCATGAACTGTCTTCAGCAGTCTTTAATTAAGCAGTAAATGTGGCCTCTTTCTGGATAAACAACTCATAGCACATACAAAATGTAGGTAATTTTTTCAAAAAATATTTAAACAGCTATAGTTGGTCCCTTATAATTTCCAACAGAACTTAAAAGAAAAAAAAACTGACTGCATTATGTGTAGCTGTTTAAAGTATTTAATTTTTACTTATAAGCCTCAAACTGGCTTAGTCATAGTCTCTCTTTTTGTATGTGCATGCTATTTGTCCAAATAGGACACAACATTAGAATAAATGCTTTGTAAGACAGTACATTGGAAAGAGACTGTGAGTCATCTTGTTCATTGGATGAAAAAGATTAGGACAAAAGACTGGTTTCTTTGGTATTTTATCAAAATTGTTGTTTATGTAATTGAGACTGTGTGTTAGCACTTTCTGTATCACAAATGTATAAGCTATGACAAAGTTCATTAATTAGTACCAATTATCATGGGCAGTGTTTCATCAATTATCATGGACAATGTACTTTTTATAAAGAAATTTTGTTTGGTCAGTATTTCTTTTAATTTGTTTACTTGTAAGTTACTTGTGTCATTTTTGTAGTGATAATGTCAATTGGATACCTGTACATTTTAAAGATTTTTTTTTTGCTCCAAATTAATTATAATGTAAGTGTGTATATACAAATTAATTGTAGCTGCATTATAAAATTATATTTGTAAGGTATTTACCGAAAATAATTTTGTTTCCAGGGGGCATTAGTGAATTTTCACCATTTTCTACAACATTTTGACAAAATATTTATCACATGAAACTTGGTTGTTCTAAATGGGTTTTCATTTTTTTTACCAAAACTTTATTTTTCAGTTATTGCATGTTATTTTTTTCTTAGCAGTTTGACTTGATATGATTAACATTAAAAATTTTAATTGATATTCTTTTTGAATCATACTCATTATGTAATATATATTGGATGCTTAAGTGGCAAGATAAATTAATC
Source organism: Ruditapes philippinarum (assembly GCF_026571515.1). Lineage (NCBI taxonomy): Eukaryota > Metazoa > Mollusca > Bivalvia > Venerida > Veneridae > Ruditapes > Ruditapes philippinarum. The sequence goes on from NW_026863435.1 coordinate 22,467, forward strand.
TGTTTAATGTACAATATTATTACAGACAAAAGATGTGTTCTTTTTTCAGTTACATAATTCAGAGTTGTCTTCCCCTTATCTGATTATGACCCAGTTATGGGTCTTCTGTAACAACTATTTTTGACAATGTAGAATTGCATTATTTCTAAGTTAAAGGTTTATGTTCTTGGATGATTTTCAGACGATGCAAGCAAGTAAAAGGAATGCTGGAGTGCCGTCTGCTATGGTTGCTAGGCAATCACTGAATGATGAAGAATTGGTAGGTTGTAAAACAATAACTATATTAATAAAGATTTGTGAAAATATTTACATTTACAAAATTGAGGCATTTTAAAACATTGGATTCCAAAGAAACAAGTTTACAATAGAATGGGAGAGAATAAGTTTTCATTCCGTGCTAATAGTAAATACACATACCCAGTTACCCCTGACAACGGCAGAAATTATTGTGCTCTCTTATTCCAAGTAGATTCTACAGGTTAAGCATGGTAATATTTAGTCATTTATGTTATTTAGTGATGTTACAATGAATCATATTCTCGGACTATATTTTGGTTGAACTAAAATTAAAATACAGTATTTTAAATAAAATATTTAATATTTGTGCTGTAACTGTAACAAGATTACAAGGTAAGTATGAAGATCACATAATGATTGGAAATATATTGATGTGCAAACGTTTATTTGTAAAATAGTGTATAATGCATTATGTATTTCATGTTTGAGTTTTAGCTAGACTTTTTCAAAGAAAAAAAAAAGCTATTTCTACAGTCATGTTGACAATGCCATTGCTGTTGCAAAAGCCATCATTATTTAATTTCTCAATGGATTGACTTCATTCTTGGACACAACAACCCTTTGGACAAGACCTTTTATGGGGTTAAGTTGACCAGACTGAACTGACCTTTACTCAAATGACCTTTATCTTCAAGGTTAAATATTTGATGTTTGCTTGAATTTTCTATAATTGACTGTAAATCTGTTATTTATGAATGGAATTTGAATTGTCTTCAAAATTGGACACAACAATCCTTAGAACAAGACCTATAAAGACCCAATCAATTATGACCTCCACTGATCAGTGACTTTGAAATTGTAGGTCAAATTATTTAATTTTTCTTGATTTTGCTATGATTGGTTATAACTTTTTTATATATATGAATGAAATCTCTTCATACTTGAGCACATCTACCTAAAACAATGTCTTAAAATTGATCAAACCCAATTTGACATGGACTGATAAATGACCTTGACCATAAAGGTCAAATTATTGTAAATTCCATTTTTTTGCTATAATTGGCTATGACTTTGTCTTCATACTTGAGCACAAGAACCTATGGAACAAGACATAAAAGAAGATTTTATTGAACTTGACATTGACCTTAATTTGCTCTTGACACAAAAGGTCAAAATAATGAATTGCACTACAATTGGCCATATCTTTGTAATTTATTTATGGATTTTATGTATACTTGGGCAAAAAGAAAATTATAACAGAACTGTCATGTAAAGTATTTCAGATATGACCTTGACCTTTATATGAACTTGACTGTCAAAGTCTTATATTGAATTTAGCCAAGATTGTCATAACTTGTTTTGGTTAATTCTTGGACAAAAAAAGCTCTTATGACAAAACTGAAGTAAGAGAAAGTCAAGTATGGACCCAATCTGGCGGTGGCTCTTTTTTTTGTTTTTTTGATGTAATGAAAGTTCTCTAATAACCTTTTACTGTCCATTGGTGGTTCTATTCTGTTGCCTGCTAATGTGCTTGAAATAATGCACAGAGGGGCAAGTGAGGTCTTCCTTTACTTTTAATACTGGAATTACAAACAGATCAAACTGGTGCCATTTTGGCCATTACAACAATTGTCAGTGTGACTAAAAATACCATCTAAACATTTACCTTTTCTACAAAATTGATATTATGTTTCAATTATTTTAAACTTATTTTATTATATTTCTTCTGTAGAAAATGCATGTTTACAAGAAAACTCTGCAAGCTTTGATATATCCGATATCAAGCACAACACCTCACAATTTCTATGTATGGACAGCTACATCTCCTACTTACTGCTTCGAATGTGAGGGACTATTGTGGGGCCTGGCTAGACAAGGTGTTCGCTGTACGGAATGTGGAGTGAAATGTCACGAGAAATGCAAGGATCTGCTCAATGCTGACTGTTTACAAAGTAAGATATTAACAACAAGTTGTTGTTTCCTCATACAGTCATATATTCTCCATATGAAATAAATTAGCAATTTTAGTTATATATTTACAGAAATAGACAAAAAAAGACCCATGCTAAGGGAGTGAATTAACTAATCCTTATATCCTTGTACTTTATAAAGTAATACAGTTGTAAACATTCCTGTCCTGATATTACTAGAAAATAAACCATCAATGGAACTTTGTAAAAAAAAAAAAAAAACACAGTTCAAAAACACTGTTGCTTTTAATTCATCTGGAAAAATTTGATTATATAGCATGGAATAGATGTTTTAGCTTTTTATGCTCCCTGAAGGGTGAGCATATAGTCGCCGCTTTGTGTGTTCGTCTGTCCGTCCATCTGCTATTCTTGTCCAGAACATAACTGTGAAACAACAAGAGGTATCAACATGAAACTTTGTAGGTAGATAGATCTCATTGAGTAGAAGTGTAGTGCAAACAAACCATAACTCTGTCTTGCCTAATTTTGGAGTTATTGCCCTTTGTTCATTTTACACTTTGAACTTAACTCCAAAACTGTTAGAGATATCAACATGAAACTTTGTAGGTAGATAGATCTCATTGAGTAGAAGTGCATTGTTAAAGAACCATAACTCTGACTTGCCTAATTTTGGAGTTATTGCCCTTTGTTCATTTTCACACTTTGAACTTTGTCCGGACATAACTCTAAAACTATAAGAGATATCAACATGAAACTCTGTAGGTAGATAGATCTCGTTGAGTAGAAGTGTATTGCAAAAGAACCATAACTCTGTCTTGCCTATTTTTGGAGTTATTGCCTTTTGTTCAGTTTCACACTTTGAACTTTGTCTGTGACATTATTCTTAAACTATATGAGATATCTACATGAAACTTTGTAGGTAAGATAGATCTTATTGGGTAGAAGTGCAGTGCAAAGGAACCATTATTCTTCCTTGCCTTATTTTGGAGTTATTGTCCTTTGTTTATTTTTACACTTTGAACTTTGTCTGGGACATAACTCTGAAACTATAAGAGATATCAACATGAAACTTTGTAGGTAGATAGATCTCATTGGGTAGAAGTGCAGTGCAAAAGAACCATAACTCTGTCTTGCCTAATTTTGGAGTTATTGCCCTTTGTTCATTTTTACACTTTGAACTTTGTCCGGGACATAACTCTGAAACCATAAGAGGTATCAACATGAAACTTTGTAGGTAGATTGATCTCATTAAATAGAAGTGCAGTGCAAAAGAACCTTAACTCTGCCTTGCTTAATTTTGGAGTTATTGCCCTTTGTTCATTTTTACACTTTGAACTTTGTCTGTGACATAACTCTGACACTACTAGAGGTATACTTTCCTCTCCAAAACCTACATGGGGAGCATCATCTGGTTCAACCAGTTCTTATTTTATTCTGCTATTATAAATATTTGCTGTGCTTTTATGATTTTTATTTCCGTCATGCTTGGAGCTTATTTTTCTTTTTTCTTATCTTAAATCCTGTTTTATATTTACTTAATGATACTTGCAGTATATTGTAGTACTGTTTATTATAACTTAATTAATTTTATGTCAGCAAGAAGTATTGAAATTTACCACTGATATCTTGCTTTCTAAGATTTGCTTATTGTCCAGTTTTGCTTGCATCCTTAAACAAATGGCATGTTTTAAATAGTTGAATTAGAAAAATATTTTGTAATTATCTAGACTTCACCTTATTTTTTATTTGTATTAATACATCTACATTTATATGGGTATAACTCCATTCAGAATTGCTTCCTCAATGGCCAAGTGGTTAAGTTTACTCACATTAAATAGCTTCCAGCACTGATTATCATACCAGACTTTGAAACATGTCACAGAAAGATGGCCTCAAGGCAGTTAAATGGAGATAAATGCTTCTATCAAGTTACCTGTATAATTATTTGTCTGTGTGACTTAAAACCAATTTAAAATAGAGAAGTCAATGTAGAATATGATACTGTAATATATACCAGTAGTTATTTTAAGAGAGACATTGTGTCTGACACCATTAGTTCTCTATCCAATAAGAATAAGTTTATTATGAATTGATTTTTTGTGGGAATTTGAATGGGAACTATAATGTATTATGAATAAAAAGTTAATGTTTGTACAGGATGGTTAGTCTGATGTATTATCCATTTGCCCAATAACACTGATCAGATTTCTTGACCAGTTGTTCTGTAAGACTGGTAAGATTCATTGCTCAGTTGTTCAATAACACTAAATATATTTCTTGTCCTGTTGTTCTGTAACACTGATAAGATTTATTGCTGAGTTGTTAAATAACAATCAAAAAATTTATTGCCCAGTTGTTCAGTTACAGTGGTAAATTTTACTGCCCAGTTGTTCAATAAGACTGGTGATATTTGTTGTCCAGTTGTTCAATAACTCTGGTACGATTTATTGCCCAGTTGTTCAATAACACTGGTTCGATTTATTGCCCAGTTGTTCAATAACACTGAAAAGATTCATTGCCCAGTTGTTCAATAACACTGAAAAGATTCATTGCCCAGTTGTTCAGTAACACTGAAATAATTTATTGCCCAGTTGTTCAATTACACAAGATTTTTTTTGCCCAGTTGCTCAGTTACACTGGTATGATTTATTGCCCAGTTATTCAATAACTGTGATAAGATTTATTGTCCAGTTGTTCAATTACATTGAAGATTTTTTTTTGCCCAGTTGCCCTGGGTAACACTGAGAAGATTTATTGCCCAGTTGTTCAATTACACTGGTAAGATGTATTTCCCAGTTGCCCTGGGTAACACTGGGAAGACTTATTGTCCAGTTTAATTCTCAATAACACTGGTAATATTTATTGCCAAGCTGTTATCTAGACATGTAATATTGATTACCCAGTTGTTCAGGAACACTATGAAGATTTATTGCACTTTGTTTTTATTTCTCTAAAGTTCTACTCAAAAGAGAGGCAAACAATTAAACAAACAATTAAACTATCACCTTGGTTTTGTGAGAGCCAGTGTTTAAAAAAAAAGAGTATGCCACAGGTAAATTTTCATACAACCAAAACTGTTTATTTTCTTCTTTAGTTTTTATTTTAACTAATTTTAGGCTCTCTATAAATGCATGTGCTTTATTTTTACGTTTGTTTATTTTTACTTCTGTAAAGTTCTTGTTTATTTTTACTTCTGTAAAGTTCTTGGCAGAAAAAAATATAGAGATAGTGAGTATATAGTATATAACAGTGTCCTTGCTCTCCATGGTGTTATATTTCCTGTATTGCTTGTAGTTTACATTGTTTTGTCTTTTATAATATGAGCCGCGTCATGACAAAACCAACGTAATGCGTTTGCGACCAGCATGGATCAAGACCAGCCTGCACATCCGCGCAGTCTGATCAGGATCCATGCTGTTGGCTTACAGACCCTATAACAAGTAGAGAAACTGATAGCGAACAGCATGGATCCTGATCAGACTGCGCGGATGCGCAGGCTGGTCTAGATCCATGCTGGTCGCAAACGCACTATGTTGGTTTTGTCGTGACACGGCTCATTTGTTGCATTTTCCTGGGAACAGTCAGCTTATGAAATATTATGTATTTGTAGTAAATGCATATGACTTGACAAGTAATATACTTAAGTTACGAAATTACCTATGCAATAACAAGTGCTATGTTTTAAAGGTCTCACAGTCATGTCCTTCAGAATAACAAGTGATCGAGATTTGAAATAAAAGTACCTCTTACATAATGATTGACCTGTGAGTTTGAAAATTACTTTTAAGACATAATTATGAAATAGACCATTAAGATTACTTATTGACCGTTAAGATAACAACTGGCCTTTCATAATTATTTAGCATGATTGTGACTTTTAACTGATATTTTAAGGTAAAAAGTGACCTTTATTAGTTCTTTATAGTAATTATTTTTATAGCAAAATAAGCGGATAATTGGGAGCAAAGACATTAGACTTTAGTTATTTAACAAAGATAACTTTGTGGCTAGCTCTTTATGGGTTATATTATGCAGAATTGGAGAGATGGCAACTAAGTGACTGGTTAATATTTATGATTGCTAACTATGTCTTGTGCGTACAGTAATGAACAGTAGGATACTGGAAGTTGCTCCCAATGACATAGCTGGACTAATTTATGAGATGATCCTATACATTTTAACTTGGCTGTTCAAAGAATATGGGGCTGTCCAAGGGGTCAGCATCAGTAACAGTTCTCATGCAACTTCTTGTACAAATTTTAATGTATCATCAATCACTGTTTGCTTATTACCTCAGTGTTTCTTGATAATTGTTTACAGAGTGTGATAAAAAACCTTAAAATACTGGTCTTTTGCTTTGTTTTCTTCAAAATTAGTAAAAGGTCATTAATTTTAAAAGTTTTCGGTTACTCCACTGGTCACTCATTTTGTTTTCTTATAAATTAGTAAAAGGTCATTATTTTAAAAGTTTTCGGTTACTTACTGGTCACTCATTGGACACTAGAAGTTAAAATCATATGAATGTGTAAGGTAAAACAACAGATGCAGTTTGTTGTTTGAAATTATTTGAAAAAAAAGAAGATATTGTATTGTTTTTGCCAAAAGGTAAAAGGTTATTTATGTGATTTCACTATTTGACAAAAAAAATTGAAAAATTAGAAAGAAAAAAAACATTTAGTTTCTTAATTGTTATTAATATAGTAATTGTGTGTAAGAGGAACAGTAATGTTGTTTTGAAATAGTGAAGTTTGAGACAAGGTGAATTTATTGTATTTGATGTTGTTCTGTGAAGAAGTTGCTTTGTGTTGTTGATACCTTTGATATTACTGAATGCACTGCAGCCATATTTTCTTTAAAATTCCAAAGATTAATTAAAAAGAAATTATTCAGTTTTGTGAATTTATATCATAATTTTAGGTTATATCAATAAGCGTATAAAAGATTGTGTTTTAGGTTTTATAATACAAGGTATTTTATTCCAAGCTATGTTAAGCCCGACTTAAACAAAATATATACATAGACATTATTAATTTACATGTGATTTACAATTATACCTTCTTTCATGATTTAAGAATTTCAGCCCTTACAAACCTAATATATCTTAAATGGACATGTCTTGTTTTCAGTCTAGACAAAACTATTTAATATCATTTTAAGGGAAATTTTCACAAAATAATCTGACTGAATAGAAAACAGTGCTGAGCATGATAAAACAAGATAGCAAGGCTATGGCAGGAGATCTGGCATGGGTAGAGTCAGTAGTTGCCAGCAGGCTATGTTACAGGTTCAAAAGTACAGTTACGTTTTTATACAAAGAGAGTTTTAAAGGTAATTAAAGCTAACAAGATTGGGATAGGTTTATATGTATTTTACCGGTAACAAATTGTGATGTTATTTGTTTGTATTTAAACAGGAGCTGCAGAGAAGAGTTCTAAGCATGGTGCTGAAGATAAAACACATAACATTATAAAGGCAATGAGAGATCGAATGAAACTGAGGGAACGTAATAAACCAGATATATTTGAACTCATCAGGTACATAACTCAATTTCCGAGGGATCACCCTTTTTCCAGATTTTCATAACACAAGGCATGGGAGCGCCAAGTGTGATCTGAAAACCAAATACAACTCCTATTATAGGCCTTTTATTATGTACCTTCAAAACAACTTTTCACAACACATGGCATAGGAGTGCCAAGTGTGATCTGTTGTAGTAAAATCAATAACAGTCAAAAACAACTCGTATAATAAGCCTTTTATTATAAACCTTCAAACTACATATTCCACTATAACATAATTGGCATAAAGCATTCAGGCTTTTTCTGGATTGCACTGGGTGGGGTATCCGTGGATGAGTGGTTCAGGTTGTTGCCTTCAAACCACTTCCCCCTCAGTGCTGTGGGTTCGAATCCCAAAAGGGGCTTTGGATTCTTGCATGTGAGGAAGCGATCCAGCTAGCTTATTGAATGTTGATGGTTCTACTCAGGAGCCTGTTGGTGTCTGAAATATTGCATGGAAGGGCAACTGAGGTTTAATAATATTGCAACAGTAAAGCTGGAATGTTGCCTTATGGGCTATACTGTGTTGGTGTAACGTAAAACCCAACCAAAAAAAGATGGATCACACTGCAATGTAATCCTGATGGGTTGTAATTTTGCAGTATGATACATGCATTAAATAACAAAAAAGTGAAGGTTTATTATAAAAATAGTTTCTTTGACAATGTTGTTTAGATTGCTAACATTCAATCACTTGCTATTCACAGCAATGGTCATTTAACTAGCCAATGATTCTAACCATATGCTTATGCCTGAAAATATACCTACAGAGGCACCTCGGGTATTATTATCCCCCGCCGAAAAAGGCGGCGGGGGATATAGAAATAGTCTTCGTCCGTCCGACCTTCCGTCCTTTCCGTCCGACATTTTTGTCCGGAGCAATATCTCTAAAAGTATTTGAGTAATCAACTTGAAACTTCATAGGTGGATAGACCTCATTGAGGAAGAGTGCAGTGCATAAGAATGATAACTCTACCCTGCATAATTTTTGAGTTATTGCCTTTTGTTATTTTTCAAAATTAATTTTTGTCCAGAGCATAACTCAAAAAGCCTTTGAGATATCAAAATGAAACTTCATAGGTGCATAGATCTCACTCAGGAGGTGTGCAGTGCACAAGAATGATAACTCTACCTTTCATAATTTTAGAGTTATTGTCCTTTGTTATTTTTCATACCTAATTTTCACCCAATTGGAGTATAACTCAAAAGTGTTTGAGATGTCAACATGAAATGTCATAGGTGGATAGATTTTATTGAGGAGGAATGCTGTGCACAAGAATGATAACTCTTCCCTGTACAATTTTTGAGTTATTGCCCTTTGTTCTTTTTCATACTATTTTGTCGGGAGCTTATCTCAAAAAGTATTTGAGGTATCAACTTGAAACTTCATAGGTGGATGGATCTCATTGAGGAAGAGTGCAGTGCACAAGAATGATAACTCTACCCTGCATAATTGTTTAGTTATTGCCCTTTTTTTATTTTTCAAAATTAATTTTTGTCCAGAGCATAACTAAAAAGGCCTTTGAGATATCATTATGAAACTTCATAGGTGCATAGATCTAACTCAGGAGGTGTGCAGTGCACAAGAATGATAACTCTACCTTTTATAATTTTTGAGTTATTGCCCTTTGTTATTTTTCATACTTCATTTTTCAATTCAATTTTTTTCTCAAAAAGTATTTTAGGTATCAACTTGAAACTTCATAGGTGGATAGATTTTACTGAGGAGGGATGCAACACACAAGAATGATAACCTACCCTGCATTATTTTTCAGTTATTGCCCTTTGTTATTTTCAGCCATCAGTATTCACATAGGTTTCAAATCTGTAATCACTATAGCCATCAGTTTTCATTACCAAAAGACCTCTTAAACTGTACTACATATACATTCTTCCAATGAGCAAACACATTCGGCGGGGGATGGCCATGTTGACATGGCTCTTGTTCCTTTAGAAGTAAATTTAAAACTCACGTTTTGACTTCAACAGTGTCAAAGTGGCATAAAAGAACAAAAGAAAGATGTTTACAGAGTAAAGAATGTTAATTCATTGTATTATGATATATTTATCTACCAGCCAAGTGTTCAGTGTTGACAAGAAATCACATTCAGGTCACATGAAAGCTGTCAAACAGAGTGTATTAGATGGTACTTCCAAGTGGTCAGCCAAAATAGCAATAACAGGTCAGTTATAATGTACATTTAAGATAAATTGACTCAAATTAGATAATAAATATGTGATTTGATACAAAAAGTTGCTGGTTGTTTATATGCTGTTTCACAAGGTACATGAAGTTTTCAGTTTTCAATTTCATGAATTTCAGCAGTGCTGTTAAAATAATGATATTTATATTTTGCTTGGTTGATTTGAGATCAAAGTAAGATAAATTCAAATATAGCTGGTGTAAAGAATTATGATAGGCACTATATCAAAGTCAGATTTATTTACATACAATTTTAATGTAAAATCGTGTGTAAACTTTATACCCCCAGAACCTGAGGGGGGGAGGGGTATATATTCACTCTTGTCTGTCTGTCTGTAATGATGGCCATCTGCAAACTGACAAAATAGCAGAATGTGTTTTGGGGGGTGGGGGTTTGTGTTCTGTTCTCAAGTTTTGCTAGTATCATGATTGTAGTTATGTTAACATTTCACATGGACTATTTCAGTAATATGTGCCCAAGGGTTAATAGGAAAGGATAAAACAGGAACCAGTGATCCCTATGTTACAGTACAAGTTGGTAAAGTGAAGAAAAGAACTAAAACTGTTCCTCAAGATCTAAATCCAGAATGGCATGAAAAATTCTATTTGTAAGTATTTGATTGGTTTCTGTTTTGTTGATTTTATTGATGTGTAAAACTCTGGAAAATTCAACATCTCACTTACTTCCCTTTATAATACCATCGAATTTTCAGTTTTAACAGTGTTGCAAATTCGGTCTTTGATTTCTGTTATTTCTTGCTTTTTTTAAAAAGATTGTAAGAATTTTCTGCCTGAATAATACTAAGTTTAATGAAAATATGAAACTTCACAATGTTTGACAATGTGTCAATTAACTAGAATTTAAACCAGTCCAAAATTAATTACAAAAATTTTTGACAGGTGATATGACCCTATACTGTTTGTATATATAACCTGACACGACAGGTGAGGGTAATATTTCAAACAACTGTTTATATAACATGCCAAGAATCTTTATAAGGAATTTATAATACAGTAAACTTCCTAAATTTTATAGTAAAAGAAATTAAATTTCTTCATAAATTGACAGCAGTTGTGTAAATAAAACTATATAAAAGTCATGGTTATCCAATAAAAAGCGGTGTTACAAACTTGCAGTATTATAAATAGATTCTGAGCTTATTACAGGGAATGTTCAGTGATGGAAAAGGTACTTGGGGTAACTTTATCCATAGTTTTTGACAATGTTGGAGAATAATATTAATAGGGCTTATAAAATAATCTCCAGCATTGGACAAATTTTACTGACTCAAGACAGCACATGACATTTTATTTGTACTAGTAGTGTAAAATGGTAGCAATAAAATACACTTTTTTTGGTTTCAGTGAATGTCACAATTCATCTGACAGAATTAAAGTCAGGGTCTGGTAAGTTTATACATGATTGTTACATATTTCTTTTACACCTTAACCAAATTATTTATTATAAAAACTATATAGCTCACTTTATGATGATAATTACAGTATTTTATGTATATGAATTAGTTAATTTTGTAACAAAAAACAAATGCATTGACGGAATGAATACCAATAGAACCTCTTTTGCTAAAAACTAATGCATATTCTATATGCCGTGTACTCAAAATTTATACATGCAGAAAGTGCAGTTGTTGCGAGTGAATATGATTTCATTTCACTTGAAGTTTTAAGTTTTGTAAAATGTTTTCAGTAATTAAAAAAAAATATGTGATGAAGCATTAGGTATGAAAAAAATCTGACCCTTCAGATTGAAATATAAATTTGTACATATTCCATAAAGTTTAGAAAAGGGGAGATTATTTTATGCTTGTTGACTAACAGTTGTGATATAAATTATACCCCACTGATTAAAACAATGTACTGTGATAATTGTAATAAATCAGGATACAGTTTCAGCATCATGATGCCATAAAATAAATGCAACCACAAAGTTTAACATGGTTAAATATGTCTAGTACTTAGAAAAACTTAACAAATTTTCTTATGTTTCTCTGCGTGAACTATATGCCCTCGGTAAAAACGTTACTTTTATTTTACTCACTGTGCTGCCATCTACAGGGATGAGGATAATGATTTAAAATCAAAGTTACGACAAAAACTGACGAGGGAATCTGACGACTTTCTAGGTCAGACTATCATCGAGGTTCGCACGTTAAGCGGTGAAATGGACGTGTGGTATAACCTTGGTAAGGTGTATGTGGACAGAGTGCATGTAGCTTTATTCATTGTCATCACCAAATGGTGTGCCTGTATTGTATGAGGGACATAACTTCTGTTCTGTGGGACGTACCTTTTGTTATTTTTGGTTTATTTATTTTGTCTAGAAGGCTCCAAGGGAAACTTGTCTGACAAATTTTGTGTATACAGTAAAAAGATTGCAAAGATTACAGAAAAGTTTTGACTTGTGCCTTTTAACAGATCAGTCTTTGCTTGTTTTTTTCTTTCATTTTTTTTTTATCTCTCTTCCTTTTGTGTATTTCTGTTTTGTTCTATGGTTTTGGAAGAAAAAAGAACATAGCCGTTTTGTATTTTGTTTTGTGCTTCAGCCATTCCAATGTAAAAATGACCTCCCTTGTATTTATAGACTTTCATGTGATGAAAATGATTTTACTGAATTTATTTCCTATGATGTAGAATTATTTCCTATTACATTTTGCATGCTATATGTATCAAATGCTTACATCAGTCAGAAATGTACAAGAGAGAAATGGCATGCTGGACTTTCAGAGAAAATCTTCATGTAACAGATGAAATTTTAAGAAGACATAATCATATTCTCTTATTTTTGGCCCCTAGTTATTTACACAAGATGTTACAGACATGTCTGTACAACCGGTGTTAAGCCAATGACAAACTTGTACTGATTGTGGTTTTACCAAAATAATATAGTTTTTGTTGCTTAATTGTGACATTTTGTATAGATGGACACCAGAATTTGTCCATTGCAATAGTTTTACTTTTTAAGGGACATTTAGGGTTTATATAACTAATTTAATCATAAGTTTTTCTGAAAATCATTTTGGCCTTTGCTGTATTTATAGAATAATATTGAATGGTTGTTATAAACCTGGTTTATCATATAATATGGAAAGCAGATATTTTATTACGATATACATGTATGCTTGGAAAAGGGAGATAATCTGTTTCCTTCTAAAACTTATGTTCTGACAAGTATTAGGTCTCTTTGCTTCAATCATTCTTCCCTGTTTTCAGCTTGTATGTCAAGATAGCATGTAATACATTTGCTGTTTTTCTTCTTTTCCTCAATTTAGTGTGTTGTACTTTATGCATGTTTTATTTTGTTGTTTTCATGTTTCTGTTCTTATCATTTTGTTGTTCACAGTAAAATATCAGGTGTATGTGAGACTATAACCAGGAAATTTAGGTGTTTAAAAGTGCTGTGTTTCACATTCTAGTTCTACTCTAGAATTTACCTCACTTAAACATTCGTTTCTTGTTGGATTTTAAAATTATTTTTTTCTTTACCATGGCAACTGTAACCAAAAGGTGATAATTGTATACATTTTGTATTTTAAATGTTTTGATAAATTTCAAAATTAATAGGGTATCAGAAAATTACCACAGTGTCACACTTATTATACCTGATATTTTTTTCTGTGAACAAAACTTTTTGCAGAGAATCAAGGGACAAAAATGAGAGAGACTGTGTCAGAGGTCTATTTAAACTATAGACACTAATAAACCTATGACCTTATAACTGTAGGTGTAATTTGATTATATTTTCAAGGGATGAAGATAATGATTTAAAGTCAAGAATAAGAAAGGCATTCACCCCTGAACCAGATGATTTTCTCGGCCAAACAATAATAGAGATTGCACAACTGTGTGGAGAAATGACAATTTGGTATAATTTAGGTGGGGAACATATTTTTTAGTAAACTAAACTATACACTGACTAACAAACTGGTTAACATGGTAAAATGCTAGTTAGCTATAGTAACCTACTTATACCACCATTATATAGCCAGGACAGACCTAATGTTTTGCTGCAGTCTAATAGACTAAATTAATACAAATTTATAGTGTTTTGATATTGTTTTAACAGCCTATAACACATAATTAACAGAGTAATGGGTAACTAATGGGCAGTCTTAAGCTAGATAACCTAACTACATATATATTTTATTATATTGTATAGCATTAAAGTTTTAAGAAGTAATCATAGGACTTATCATATATATCATCTATATTAACAGACTGTATAATGCTTGAATACTAACATGGATGGCTTGATGCAACATTGTTATTGTATCTTGTTTGAATGTCCTGTCTTTAACTTTGAATAACAGTTCCTGAGAAGGAAGATTTCTGGTTTAATGTCACACATAGCTACAGGAATATTTCTTTTCTATAATAAAGCTGTTACATTATGTTAACACAATGTTTTAATCCCTCTTTTTATAAGGCATTGACATTTATTGTTGCTAGAAGTAAAATTAGTCATAGATATAAGTAATCAGTCCCTTGTTTATTTAGCCTTGCAGTTAAAAAGCCTGCCTACAAAGCTTGTATTTAGATATTTGATGGGAAGGTATTTGCTTAACTTTTTAAAAGATAGCTAAGGGAGATGTTTAGGCCTGTTTAGAACAAGGTCAAGTTACTAATAATAAGTTTTTATAAAATGAAATATTGCTGATAGAATGCTGTCTTGTCCTTGATTTTAAAAAACACTACATAAAAACCTGCCACATTATAGTTACAAAGAACTGAATTACTTAAATGGAAATTAAAACTCTTTGGCAGTCATGACTTTGCAGTTCAAGTCGCACATAATATATCAAGTTTGTTTTGGTTTTTGGTGTTTTCTTTCTGTTTTTCTTGAATATATAAAGATTTCTTTCATGTTCTTGGAATTTTTTTTCACCTTTTTTATTTGGTGGGTGGTGCTGAGTTTACTATCACAAGTCTTATATAGTATACAGGTCTAAAAAAAGTCTTTTTCCTCTGAAACTACAATGCACAGAGCATAAATACATGTATGTTATATGTAGTCGTCCACATAAGTTAAATAGCCCCACTTTTGGGGGTCTCTTAGTTTATATAGAATTGTATAATAACTAACTTTATGTATTCTTTTGTTAAACTTTAATTTTTGGTATGTAGCATTGCCTTAAGTAGATTTCTACAAAAAATTTATGAAACAGGCCCCTCAGGTCAAAAGAATGGCCCCAACAAATTTCATGAATTGATATTTTCCCTAAGTAAAAGGTCATTCACAATACCTTGATGTAAATGCAAGAAAACTGTTCTTTAATGCTTATATCTTACCACATTTAGATTATTGTTGTACAGTCTGGGGGAATTGTAACAATGAACAGATTTTGGATATCATAAAATTTCAGAAAAGAGCTTCAAGAATCATTCTTGACAAAAGCTACGATGCTCCATCTGCTGAGTTATTTAATGAATTAAATTGGATAAAATTTGATGAAAGAATTAGATACAAAAAAGCTGTCATTATGTATAAATCTTTAAACAATGCCTCATTTCCACAGTACATGGAAAACAAATTTCAATTTATTCATCAAAGACATGAGCATAACCTTAGGTCAGCAAAAAACTCAGATTTATTTGTGCCACAACCTAAAAAAGAAATTTTTAGAAAATCTCTGACATATTCAGGCCCTAAACTATGGAACAATATCCCTCATTCTATTCGTAAATCTGAAACTATTAGAAAATTCCAAGCTTCCTATATCAGTTGGAATTTCACATAAGTACCTTGGTCTTGCATAGATTAAGTATTAAGTAATATATGTACATGCATTGTGTTTTGAATATGTATTTTGTACATTGTTTTTGTTGTGTTTTCATGTATATATTATGCATTTTTGTCTTCATGTATGTTATTTGAAAATTTTGCTGTATAACCATTATGTAAATTATGTAAATTATGTATATTTTATGTATATTTATGTTTTGAGGCCCACATGGAAGATTGGGAAACCAAATGTGTAGCCTCAGTAAATAAAGACTTTACTTACTTACTTACTTACTATTCTGGATCACTCAAAGAAATATTCACATTTAGGTTTATATTAGTACCCAGCTCCACCCCTTTGCTGTACTCTTGTTTTTGAATGTAGACTACATGTTTATCTTTTTAATTCAGTAGCACTTGCCTCCATAATATGTTTAACTGTTGTTATATGTTAAAAAATGTAAGCTATTTGATTTATAGGTTTTGAGGAATCATTCCTTGAAAATAGTAATACCTGTAATAATAGTTTCATATTAATGTCATTTTAATTATTTACATTGCAATACTTTTGCTTTCATTTTGTAAATATATGTAAAAATATGGTAATGAATAAGACATTATATTAATTTAATTACTGTCAAGACATTAGTTTCAAGTACTTGAGAGAGTAAAAATTTAAGAAGCTAAACCAAGGAATTTCTCTATAATGAAGAGTTGCATGTCATCTTTAATTTACACATGGAGGAAGTTTGTATTTTTAATTTCTTAACCATAATGAATTACTAAATTGGACTTTATTGACTTTTGTAGAAAAGAGAACAGACAAGTCAGCTGTTTCTGGTGCTATTCGTTTACACATAAGTGTTGAAATTAAGGGAGAGGAGAAAGTTGCCCCATACCATGTGCAATATACCTGTTTACATGAGGTAAGTAAAGTTTACCCTGTACCATGTGCAATATACCTGTTTACATGAGGTAAATAAAGTTGCCCCATACCATGTGCAATATACCTGTTTACATGAGGTAAGTAAAGTTTATCCCATACCATGTGTAATATACCTGTTTACATGAGGTAAGTAAAGTTGCCCGATACCATGTGCAATATACCTGTTTACATGAGGTAAGTAAAGTTGCCCGATACCATGTGTAATATACCTGTTTACATGAGGTAAGTTAAGTTGCCCCATACCTTGTGCAATATACCTGTTTACATGAGGTAAGTAAAGTTTATCCCATACCTTGTGCAATATACCTGTTTACATGAGGTATGTAAAGTTTCCCCATATTACGTGTAATGTACCTTTTTACATGAGGTAAGCAGAGCTGTGCTGTACAATGTTTAAAATAACTGTTTACATGAGATAAGTAAAGTTGCCATATGACCTTTTCAATGCTGGTTTGTCTTAAAAAAGCCCAAACAAATCCTACTTGACCAAAAAAACAAACAAACAAAAACATAACCTTAGTACTGTATAATAAATTTATGAGACGCTGGTGTAGTGGTTGAGGTTGCTGATATTGAATTACTGTGTACTTGTTTCCTACAGATACAGGGTAGAACAGGGTAGAACACGTTAAAGAATGACAAATTATTCCTGTATCTAGTTGAAGATCGCTCCTTGTATCCAGTTTCCAAAGTATGAGTGTACTATAGAGCCACCGAACCATTGGTCCATCAGTTAAAAGCAGAGTTTCCATACAACCATAACAGTGTTTATGTAACTAAACTGACCAACAAAAAGAAAAAGAAATAACCAGCATTTCATTTCTGCTCCTGTTCAGTCTTTTACAAAATTAATGTCTTACTGAAATATATTAAAGTAAGTAAAGGTAAATCACAAAAATAATTAACACAACATTAAATTGATAATTATTACTTACATTAGTTTATTTATTATTTCAGAACTTATTTCATTTCCTGTGTGAGCAATCAGGTGGAACAGTGAAGTTGCCGGAGACGTCAGGGGTAAAGCCAAAATTAGTATGTATGCATGGTTCCTATGCTCCTTATGCTTTATATATATATATGCCAGGGGTAATCACAGCTGGCTGTGGTCATTGTTATATATGTTTATGCAAGTCTATGCTCATTGATGCAAAAGTCCATGCAGTATTATAAAATTTATGCTGATTAGTTCAAAATTCATGGTTTGCCTTTAATTTTATGCTCGCTGGTTTATAAGGCCATGTTTACCATTTATGATTTTCTGCTTGTTGGTTCAAAAGACGATGATAAGCAGCTGTAATTTTTAGCTCGACTATTCGAAGAATATGAGAGCTATTGTAGTCGCCCCGGCGTCGGCGTCAGCGTCCGCGTCGGCGTCTGCGTTGCTTAAAGTTTTTTGTAAAGTCAAATATCTCAATTATTACTTGAGATATTCAATTGAAACTTACAATACTTATTTATAGTAACAAGGTACATCAGATTGACAAGTTGGATAACTCTGCCTACAATATTGACAGAATTATGCCCCTTTTTAACTTAGAAATTTTGGTTAAAGTTTTTTGTAAAGTCAAATATCTCAATTATTGCTTGAGATATTCAATTGAAACTTACAATACTTATTTATAGTAACAAGGTACATCAGATTGACAAGTTGGATAACTCTGCCTACAATATTTACAGAATAATGCCCCTTTTAACTTAGAAATTTTGGTTAAAGTTTTTTGTAAAGTCAAATATCTCAATTATTGCTTGAGATATACAATTGAAACTTACAATACTTATTTATAGTAACAATGTACATCAGATTGACAAGTTGGATAACTCTGCCTACCATATTGACAGAATTATGCCCCTTTGGAACTTAGAAATTTTGGTTAAAGTTTTTTGTAAAGTCAAATATCTCAATTATTGCTTGAGATAATCAATTGAAATTTAAAATACTTATTTATAGTAACAATGTACATCAGTTTGCAAAATTGCATAACTCTGTCTGCAATATTTGCAGAATTATTTACCCCTTTAAAACTTAGAAATTTTGGTTAAAGGTTAACGGTCTTCAAAGATATTTACTTGAAACTTTACACATGCACTTAGGGTCATAATTGGAGGGTCATAATTGTATGTCACTGACCAAGTTCCATAACTCTATCTTGCATTAAGGCTGATTCATATCCCCTTTTCTACTTAGTCTCTTGGTTAATGTTTACATGCAAGTTTTACATATCTCAATAACTATTAAAGATATTTATTTAAAACTTCACATATGTATTTAGGGTCATAATTGTAGGTCACTGACAAAGATCCATAATTCTATCTTGCATTTAGGCTGATTTTTCTCCCCTTTTTCAACTTAGAAATTCATGATAAAGTTTTGCTTGTAAGCTGTTATCTCAATAACTACTGAAGGGTTTGTGCCTTTTTTTGGACAATTTTATGCATTCATAATAATAAAGTGGTGATTTACTTGATAAAACATCTTAATAACAAGCCTTTGTACCTTTTCTGTCAAATTAATGTATTCATAGGTAATTAGTATTATTATACTCAATAAAAAACCCTTGTGACATTACCTTCCGAATAGTCAACCCAATTCTGTATAATTAGACTCTCTCTAAGGCCTATAACATGAATTTATAAAAAAAAATTAGCCCTTTTGTGAACTTAAAAAATTTAACAATATCAAGGCTCTTTTACTATCAAGCACTTAGAATAGTCGAGCATGCTGTCCTACAGACAGCTCTTGTATGCTCACTGGTTCATAGGGCAATGTTTACCAGCTATAATTTTATGCTCACTGGTTCATAGGGCAATGTTTACCAGCTTTGATTTTATGCTCACTGGTTCATAGGGCAATATTTACCAGCTATAATTTTATGCTCACTAGTTCATAGGGCAATGTTTACTTGCTTTGATTTTATGCTCACTGGTTCATAGGGCAATATTTACTTGCTGTAATTTTATGCTCACAGTTCATAGGGCAATGTTGACTTGTATTTTATTGTCATCATTTTCTGCTTTATCATCTTTTACCTAATCAATGCTTAACAATTTGTCATCAAGAATAGGCTAGGCCATTGTTTGTTATAAATAGGTTATTGACTAGGTTTGCTTATAACCTTATGTCATTGTTCAAAGGTCAAGGTAAAGGTCAATGTCACATATTCGGTTTGAAGATGAAAGCCTTAGCTTGATATTAAATGTTTGAAAATGGTTTGCTTAATATGTTGTGCTGTAGAATATTTTAATTTTTATATTTAAAACAAACAAGCTTATTCCATGTATTGTATTTTGCTTTAGAGGTAATTCATTTCTTCTGATGTTATAGCCACTCTCTTCTGCTTTAAAGACATTTAAACTAAACTTTGATATCTTTACATCATGGGCATCCGTGGTCGAGTGGTTAAGGTCGTTGACTTCAAACCAATTGCCCCTCACCACTGTGGGTTTGAATTCTGACAGGGACTTGGATTCTTTCATTTGAGGAAGCTATCCAACTAGCTTACAGAATGTGGGTGGTTCTACTCAGGTGCCCGTTCGTGCCTGAAATAATGCTGGGAAGGGCACCGGAGGTCTTCCTCCACCAGTAAAGCTGGAATGTCGCCATATGACCTATACTGTGCTGGTGTGACTTTAAACCCAATCAAGCAAACAAACATCTTTACTGTAATGAACTTATGTACACATTTGTCCTTGTTTATTATCAAAATTTTCACTATTTGTAATACAAAGAAGACAGTTTTATTAATGGCACTCATTTGAATCTTTATAGAAATACCATAGAGAAACTATACTGATTTTTTTTACCAATTTCTAGCTGTAGGTTTTAATCAGATATTTGCTTCGTTTTAGGGAAGTGAAAGTGAAACGGTAATTTTCCTCAGTATTTTTTTAATGTCTGCATTTTTGAATACTTAAACCCCCTTATCCCTCCTTTTTCTTTACCATATTTTCATCAGCTGAAATACCAAAAGATAGATAGACGTAACCATATTTTGTTATACAACAGAAAAATAAATTATTGACATCTTTATTTCATTTCAATACTGTTTTATAATAGAAATTTAATGAAGTCAGATAATTTTCTATAGTTTATTATGCAGTATTTGATACTTATAACATCTGAAAATATTTTTTTCAATACTTAAAATGTAAAAATAGATTATGGCATCTGTTAACAAGTTGCTTTAAAGAGTGATTTTCAAACTTGAATTTTGATATATATTTTTTATGTGTAAGATAATAATAAGTCAAATATACATACAGTATTTCTTTTATATGTTGAAGATGTATTGTACATGTGCTAGTTGTAAACTACTGTAACCAAAGTTTCCCACGTTCAAATCTGTGCCGAACAAACCTTTAATTGGAGTATTGTTTCATGTTGATGCCTTGTTCTTGTCAATGTCTTGTGGCTTAAATCCCTCTGTTATAATATTCAGAGTATTTCATTGATGACAAAGCTGCCCAGAGTAAGCCCAGTTCACCAGATTTCAATTGATTGACATTTTATTACCTCCCTTTATTCTGTGTATTGTGTATACATGTTCTCCTCTTTTCTGTTGATGTAAATAGTTTCAATATGTGTCCGGTAACAATAACAATGCTAAGCATTCTGTGTCTGTATTCGTATATTTCCATTACAGAATTTAATACACCAGTCATAACTTTGCTTTGCTTACCTGAGCACAAAGTTTTCAATTAAACTGTGTGAAATGGTAAAGTACAGCAAATTTGCAACTGTTTGAATGAAAATCTTGTTATGACTACTTTCAAACCTGTAATTCATGTCTTTTTAAATACAAGGCGTTACATTTATATTCAAATAAAAAGAAGTGTATACAAATGTATATATACAAGTAATGTATATAATATATGGCGCATTGTTTTCAGGAGATATATAGAATACAGTTTCTCACAAATACAGTGGCCAATGTGTAACATAATATCATGCATGAATATTTGTCACTGATTTATTTCAATGTAGGGTTAACTGCAGGAATAGCCCTCTAAACAGTATTACAGTCATGTGGTGGAAAATATAGTTACAGGTTAACTAAACTGTTATCACAGTTGAGAAATTCTTACTTATGTTAACTATATGGTGAAGATGAATCTAGTTTGGTAATTATAATCAACTAATCTCTTAAAAAATCCTAAAATTAATTAAAAAAACTGTTGTTAATTCCACTTATATTTATATTTTAATGTTTTTGTAGGATGAGGCTTGGAAAACTTATTTTGATGAACCTGCGCAAGAAATAGTGGATGAGTTTGCAATGCGTTATGGGATAGAATCAATATACCAAGCTATGACGTAAGTTTTTATGGTATATAATCAGGTTACTAAGCCATGACGTAAGTTATTGTTCACAATGAATAATGGGAAAGAATTAGTGTACCAAACAATAAAGAAAGTTATTGTTTTTAATGCGTTACGGGCTAGAATGTATATACTGAGGGATGACATAAGAAAGTATTTGCATTGCATTATGGGCTAGAATCTGTATACCAATGGATGGCAGAAATAATTGTTTACAATGTGTTACTGTGAAGAAGCAGTATACCAAGTTGTGAAGTAAATTTCGTTTGCATAGAATTGATATACCAAACTATGATGTACATTTAATGTAATGATATACTATATCTGAACCTAAAGCAAACAGGGATCATGCATAGTGTCATCCACCTTCCTGTATGAAGGATGAATATTTTACTTCAAGAAATAACCATAAAGTAATGTTTAAAACTTTTAACATTCGAGTAAATATAATTCATATTGGTTAATATTGTGCAAACTTAAAATCCTTGATAATATTATTATTGCAGGCATTTTTCATGTTTATCCACTAAGTACATGTGTCCTGGAGTGCCTGCGGTGATGAGTACGTTACTAGCAAACATTAATGCCTTTTATGCACACACTACCGCTACCACTGCGGCCGTGTCAGCTAGTGATAGGTTTGCAGCCTCGAATTTTGGTGTAAGTTTACATCTTCTACTATTTTCCATCAGTTTATCATCTAAGTATTGTGTTGATTAGTAAGTTGAGGATAATTAAATGTCACAGTTCAGAACTGTTTTCTATTTAGTGGAGAAAATGTGTAAGTGACTGGACAGCTCAGTCGGTAGAGCGGCAGTAAGATATTCCAGGGGTCCCAGTTTGGAGTCCTAGTCAGGCTGCACATTTTTCTCACCCTGTGATATAAATTTTATGAAAGAAAAACAACAAATAAAATAAATTTTATACTGAAGACATGTTTTATGAGGGTGCATTTTGTTGCCTCATTTCTCATATATTCAAACTACAGTCTAACCCCGTTTATTCGAAGTGACTGGGACTTAATATTTACTTCGAATAATCGATGGGTTCGAATAATCGAAATCGGAATATTGTGATAGACGAAAACTACTCCACTTTGACCAATCACCGCAAAACTACCGTTAAAACACACTTTTTCATGTAATCAATTGAGAAAAATAGATATTAAAGAAAAGATGCGTAAAAATTATTGTTTTGACACTTAGGACATAAATACTTGCATTTTATTCTACATAATGTATCGTTTCGTTTCGCGCAAAGCCTTGATAATGGCCGTGTCGTCACTACGGTATTTACAGCTAAACTCTGGTATTTTCGATTAGGATAAATTAAGGCTCTCATGTTGCGTTACAATTAATGAAAAACATGTTTTTGATTTTTTGACAAATTCACATATACGGAATGTATAAAAATTATTGCTGTCATCTTAAACAAAATCGGACACGGTGCATAGCTTTTCATTTTCGTTAATTAAAGTTGATTAAAGAACACACGAAGTGTTATTATCATGATTTTCTAATTACACGCATGACTGTGGATATTTTTCACAAGTCGACTGGTCAGCGAGTGGATCTGCGTCAATTAGTCTAGCTTCGAATAATAATTAGGCTGGCTTCGAATAATAGGTGTGAAATTCTTTCGTTATTGTATAATCGGGACCGAAATTTTACTTCGAAAAATAGGAGGTATTCGGATAATGCATTTCGAATAATACGCTCGTAATTATATTGTTTTATATAGAGATAAAAACGGGACCGCCGATCTACTTCGGATAATGCCGGGTATTCGAATAAAGGGTGGTCGAATAACCGGGGTTGGACTGTATATTGTAGTAAAACTAGAAAATGCAAATGATTTGTATTTGCAATAGGGGGACTCTTATAACTATAATTATTTATATTACATGTCTGAAATGTCTCTTTGCAAATTTTGAAACATAGGGAGCTTCATTTTATTTTATTTTTATTACATAATTATGTATTACCTACATGTACACTGTATTTTAACATACATACCATAACATTCCGAACATTTGGGATTGTCCAAGAAATCAGGTGTCTGTCCAGGAGATGATTTATTTGTCTGTAAAATTAAAAATCTAAAAAAATCTACTTTGCTGCCAAAAATTTTACATTTTTCTGTAATCTTATTGTTAAGTTATTATTAATTATTCTGGAACACTAATAACGGAACGATTATCCCAATACAGTATAGCTACAGTAAATGTTGACCTGATCGGGAAATCACATTCTAATATGAGACATTAGATTATAATGATTGTTTTGGGTAATTTTTAGGGAGGTACTATTCACCTATTAATTACGGAAGGGCTGCAATGATTAAAAGTTTTTTTATTGACAATTTGTTTATCTTACGTAGCGGCGGCAATGATTGAAGACCATATAATGTCACCTTTGTGAAATATTGATTGTTAATAGTTCCGCTCTCTAACAGTTTGTTGTTCAGAGTAAAAACTTTCATCTTTAATATTAAATAGACTTATTACAAAAGAGTAAAAATTTAATGCTTTTAGTAACAATAGTTAATAATTATTGTAAATGATTGGTTTTGCAATCAAAGACGCACTTAATTACAGAATGGTTTAAAAAAAAATTATACACATTGGCAGAAATGAGTATAGGCGGAATAATGTCACATTCCACTCTGTCCAAAAAATGGGAGAGGAATTGTCCGCTCTGTCAAAAAACAAAACTGGACGGACATTGTCAGTTCTACCAAAATAACGGGAGAGGAATTGTCCGCCCTGTAGAATGAACGGGAGGGGAAATTCCACCCTGTAAAAATAACAGGAGGGGAATGTCCGGGTTGTGAAAATAATATAGACAGGGAATAGTCCGTGACGGGAATTGTCTGTAAACCGGAGAGGGAAGGGAGAATGAGAATTATTATCTAACTTTTAACATAATGTTTTTACAAAATAAAGAATAAAATTTTAGTAGAATTTTTTCATCACAACTTTTCATTAATCTGTCAATTTTAAAAATATTGGGATGAATATAAAAACTGAGAAGAAGAGATATACGTCTAATGTACATTTAAACAAGTAGTGAAATTCATCAACAATAGCTTGATACAGACATAAGATACAGAGCCTATTACACTGTAGCCTCGATAACTCGCTCTTCATTATAACGCTAATCTCAGTAGAGCGCTCATAGACCTTGGCTCCCCCAAAAAAAAAAAAAAAAAAAAAAAAAAACTTCCCCCCAAAAAAAAATAATTTTTTATTTCAAGTAGACTTAGATTTATAGCACGCTATAACGCTTGCCCAATTTGACAGTCAAGTACAATAAACAATTGTTATTAGGACATTTATGAGCGCCAAAGGTGTGAAAAACATGCCCAGGTAAGCGTTTATCCGCTCTTTTGTTGTTTTACCTGTCTTCAAATTGTTTCCAAAATCTCAAATTCATATCAGAACTGTGACATTGGCAACCGGTGGGGAGTATAAATAAAGTAAAATTCACACACATAGCTTTGACATGTAAACCTTGCTGAATTAAATAACCCACAAGCCAAAAATCAATTTAAAATCCTGCACTGTAAATAGAGCGGCCATGACAGGAAGTAATTGGCCTTTGATTTACTAGGGGACACAACTAAAGCTGGACTGTAAATTACAGTGTTATTTACAGTCCAGCTTTAGTTGTGTCCCCTAGTTAATCAAACGTCATTACAGTAATGGCTGTTTACACTACATTCATGATTTATAATTTTCTTTCGAAAGTTTTTCGTTTCTTTTAAATATAATTAGTATTATTTGTGAATATAATATATGTTTACATCATTGAATGGTTTTAGAAAAAGATAATGTCAATATTCATTGAACAGTAAGTATAAAAAATCAGCGTTATATATATGTATGTGGTGGGTGGGGTAATGCGGAAATTTCGCAATGAGCGTTCTAATGAGAGCCTCGTTAGAACGCGGTGTTGAGACATTGGACCCCAACATGAGCGTTTTAATGAGGCTGAAGTGTATTATGATCAATTGCCAAATTTCAATTGGTAATAGGTGATTCATTGTTCTAAATTTACATAAATATTTGCCTATGTCAAATTTAAGTACATGTACATCTAGATATTTTTCAAAACAATGAGTATTTTATATGTAAGATACACTAAGCACTTAGAAGATGCATCAATAGTACTATGGCAATCTTGTAAAAATTGATCATGTAGTCTAAGCTTCAAAAGTGATTTATATTATCTACTTTCTGTAGATGAAAATATTCTGACACACCAAGATAATTAAGCGTTTCTTTCACAAATGTTATCCATTTAGAAATAACAATATTTCTAGAGGACAAAGACAACATTGTTTTATACAGAAGTTTACATATCTTATTTTTCCTAGCCTTAACAATTTTACTCCAGAAACACAAAACTCTTGCTTTCACATGTGGGACTAATTGAAATATGCCTAATTCATCATAAATCATACAATTAGGCATAGAAGCTTTTAAATTCAAAATAGACTTACAAAAATACAATTGAAATTTCTCTAAAATTTGAACTTGTTCAAATCCCCAAACTTCACTTCCATAAAGAAGGATAGGAACAAACCATAGAGTTAAATAAATGCAATTGCAAAGAAATTGGTAAACATAATTTACGGAACTTTTAGATCACAGAAAATATTGCTCTTTTAGTATTATCAGTAAGATTTTTTTAAAACATTTACTGTTATAATTAAAAAGTACTCCAAGGTGAGTAAAGTTATTAACTAAATCAAGCTTTTTACCATTATACATAAAAATTAAAGTCGTCCTTAGGTTTTGATTTACTAAAACCACTATTTTATCTAAGCTTTATTAACAACAAGATTTCATATATTAAACTCAGGGCATTTAAATCATTTTGCAGATCAGTTTTGCTTTCTGCTAAAAGTACTGTATCATCAGCATATAACAAAAGAAACAATTTAACATAAACATTAATGACACCGTCACTAAGACATTCACGAGTTGCTTCAGAGATATTGACAAGTCCTGTGTTTTGATTAGATACAAATTCTGACAAATTGTTTAAAAAAAATAGAAATATATAACTAAAGGCACTTACTATCAATATTGTGACAAAAATTAAAGAAATCTAGTAACAGAATCAAACGCCTTCCTATAGTCAACAAAATTAATGGCAGTAAAGTTTTTTATTACAACTTAAATGATAATCAATTAACATTTTTAAGGAAAACATATGATCAGTGGACAGTGGTACCATATTGTGATCTGAACCCAGCTTGTTCTTCGTTAAGTAAATTGTGACATTCCAAATACTCATTTTGTCTATTATTTAGTATATTGGTAAACAATTTGCCAAAACAACTTAATATGGTAATCTCTCTATAATTGTTGGGATCAGATTTGCCACCCTTACCGTATTTTTAGCTCACCTGTCACAAAGTGACAGGGTGAGCTTTTGTGATCGCTTTTCGTCCGGCGTCCGTCCGGCGTCCGTCCGACCGGCATCCGTCCGGAAACTTTTACTTTAAATGACATCTCCTCATAAACCACTAAGCCAATTTCATCCAAACTTCACAGGAATGTTCCTTTGGTGGTCACCTTTAAAAATTGTTCAAAGAATTTAATTCCATGTAGAACTCTGGTTGCCATGGCAACCGAAAGAAAAAACTTTAAATATCTTCAAACCATAAGAGCTAGAGCTTAGATATTTGGCATGAAACATCTTCTAGTGAGTGTCTACCAAGTTTGTTCAAATAAAAGCCCTGGGGTCAAAATTGGCCTCGCCCGGGGGGGTCATTGATTTTCCCTATATGCATATAGTAAAAACTTAAAAAATCTTCTTTTAAAGAACCAAAAGAGCTACAGCTAAGATATTTAGCATGAAACATGTTCTAATAGGTGTCTGCCAAGTTTGTTCAAATAAAAGCCCTGGGGTCAAAATTGGCCCCGCCCCAGGGGGGTCATTGATTTCCCTATATGCATATAGTAAAAACTTAAAAAATCTTCTTTTAAAGAACTCAAAGGGCTATGGCTAAGATATTTAGCATCAAACATGTTCTAATAGGTGTCTACCAAGTTTGTTCAAATAAAAGCCCTGGGGTCAAAATTTGCCCGGCCCCAGGGGGGTCATTGATTTTCCCTATATGCATAAAGTAAAAACTTAAAAAATCTTCTTTTAAAGAACCAAAAGAGTTAAAGCTAAGATATTTAGCATGAAACATGTTCTAATAAGTGTCTACCAAGTTTGTTCAAATAAAAGCCCTGGGGTCAAAATTGGCCCCGCCCGGGGGGTCATTGATTTTCCCTATATGCATATAGTAAAAACTTAAAAAATCTTCTTTTAAAGAACCCAAAGAGCTAGAGCTAAGATTTTTAGCATGAAACATGTTCTAATAGGTGTCTACCAAGTTTGTTCAAATAAAAGCCCTGGGGTCAAAATTGGCCCCGCCCCGGGGGGTCATTGATTTTCCCTATATGAATATAGTAAAAACTTAAGAAATCTTCTTTTAAAGAACCAAAAGAGCTAGAGCTAAGATATTTAGCATGAAACATCTTCTAATGGGTGTCTACCAAGTTTGTTCAAATAAAAGCCCTGGGGGTCAAAATTGGCCCTGCCCCGGGGGGTCATTGATTTTCCCTATATGCATATAATAAAAACTTAAAAAATCTTCTTTTAAAGAACTCAAAGAGCTATGGCTAAGATATTGAGCATCAAACATGTTCTAATAGGTGTCTACCAAGTTTGTTCAAATAAAAGCCCTGGGGTCAAAATTGGCCCCGCCCCAGGGGGTCATTGATTTTCCCTATATGCATATAGTAAAAACTTAAAAAATCTTCTTTTAAAGAACCAAAAGAGTTAAAGCTAAGATATTTAGCATGAAACCTGTTCTAATAAGTGTCTACCAAGTTTGTTCAAATAAAAGCCCTGGGGTCAAAATTGGCCCCGCCCCAGGGGATCATTGATTTTCCCTATATGCATAAAGTAAAAACTTAAAAAATCTTCTTTTAAAGAACTCAAAGAGCTATGGCTAAGATATTTAGCATCAAACATGTTTTCTAATCGGGGGGTCATTGATTTTCCCTATATATAGCATAAAGTTTAAAAATCTTAAAGATTTTAAAGAACCAAAAAACATAAGATATTTCATGTTCTAATTGTCTGCCAAGTTTGTTCAAAAAAAGCTTGGGGTCAAGAATTGGCCCCGCCCCAGGGGGTCAAGAGTGCCCAAAAAAAGCTCCATTGGGCTTAAAATTGGCCCTAGCAACGTTGGGCGGGGTGGGCGGTTGGGGGGCCTATATACAGGTGAGCGACCTCAGGGCCCAATCATGGGCCTCTTTGTTATATATGGGGATTAATTTAATACCCTGGACGTCAAATATCGGGGAAAAATATTGAATCCAAAAAATAACGTTAAACAATAAACAAATAACATTTAAAACAGACGCATTATTAACATTTTTTAGATATTCATTTAATTATTATCAAACACTGAAAGACTTTTATTATTTTTTTAACTTTTTAACACCTTTTTTAATTTCCGCAAAATAGTTTTTTCTGCATTTAAGAAACTATTATTACAACTTAGATTTTCATGATCTAAATCATTTAAATTGTCAATATCTAGATCAGACTCATTCAGTTCAACAAAATGTTCAAAAAAGACTTCTTTTGAAATATTATTTATAGTATCCCTGCTGTTAGTGCGGTATCTATTTAACAAACACCAAAAAGCTTTTGGGTCCGACTACTTTAACCCAAGTATCTGTTTATTAATATTATCTTGATAAGACTTAATTTTCTTGTTTATCATCATTTTATATGATTTTCCACTAGACACCATTGATTTGAAATTAGTATCAGTCTTACTTCTTCTATAATAATTATACCCCCGCACAACAAAGTTGTAAGGGGGGTATACTGGAATCAGCTTGTCCGTCCGTCCGTCCGGCTGTCCGTCCGGCCGGCCGTCCGTCGGTTTTTTCTTGTCCGCCCTATAACTTAAGATTCCTTTGACCCTTAGTCTTCATATCTGGCATGGAGGTTAGTCATGATTAGTAGATGACCCCTATTGATTTTGAGGTCACTAGGTCAAAGGTCAAGTCACAGGGGCCTTGACTTCAAAAAGCTTGTCCGCCCAATAACTTAAGATTCCTTTGACCTACAGTCGTCATATTTGGCATGGAGGTTAGTCATGATTAGTAGATGACCCCTATTGATTTTGAGGTCACTAGGTCAAAGGTCAAGGTCACAGGGGCCTTGACTTCAAAAAGCTTGTCCGCCCAATAACTTAAGATTCCTTTGACCCACAGTCGTCATATTTGGCATGGAGGTTAGTCATGATTAGTAGATGACCCCTATTGATTTTGAGGTCACCAGGTCAAAGGTCAAGGTCACAGGGGCCTTGACTTCAAAAAGCCTTGTCCGCCCAATAACTTTAAGATTCCTTTGACCCCACAGTCGTCATATTTGGCATGGAGGTTAGTCATGATTAGTAGATGACCCCCTATTGACTTTGAGGTCACCAGGTCAAAGGTCAAGGTCACAGGGGTCTTGACTTCAAAAAGCTTGTCCGCCCTATAACTTAAGATTCCTTTGACCCACAGTCTTCATATTTGGCATTGAGGTTAGTCGTGATTAGTAGATGACCCCTATTGACTTTGAGGTCACCAGGTCAAAGGTCAAGGTCACAGGGGCCTTTACTTCAAAAAGCTTGTCCGCCCTATAACTTAAGATTCCTATGACCCACAGTCTTCATATTTGGAATGGAGGTTAGTCGTGATTAGTAGATGACCCCTATTGACTTTGAGGTCACCAGGTCAAAGGTCAAGGTCACAGGGGCCTTTACTTCAAAAAGCTTGTCCGCCCTATAACTTAAGATTCCTATGACCCACAGTCTTCATATTTGGAATGGAGGTTAGTCATGATTAGTAGATGACCCCTATTGATTTTGTGGTCACCAGGTCAAAGGTCAAGGTCACAGGGGCCTTGACTTCAAAAAGCTTGTCCGCCCAATAACTTAAGATTCCTATGACCCACAGTCTTCATATTTGGAATGGAGGTTAGTCATGATTAGTAGATGACCCCTTTTGATTTTGAGGTCACTGGATCAAAGGTCAAGGTCATAGGGACTTTGACTTCAAAAAGTTTGTCCACCCATTAACTTAAGATTCCTTTGACCCACAGTCTTCAAATTTGGCATGGATGTTGATCATGACTATAAGGTGACCCCTATTGATTTTGAGGTCACTGGGTCAAAGTTCAAGGTCACAGGGACCTTGACAAAAAAAAAGCTTTTCTTCTCAATTGCTAAAGAATGTCCTGTCTGCAATGTATTGATTTTGACATTTTCACATTTGAAGCATGTAGAATACATAACTTAGCAATGCACTGGCTTAGTAACCTCAGATTTGGCAGGGAGGTTGTCCTTGCGCTCTAAATGGCCACTGTTGATTCTGACAAAGTGGTATGCGTGGGGTATTCACGCCAAGATAGTGGCAGTTCTAGTTTTTATCTGACAAGTATGTTCTTCTTGCTACTTTACAATCATCATCAAACCACTATTTCCTATGTGATTTCTTACCCCTTTTAGTACTTTTTTGTACAGTATTTTTAACATCAGTAATCAAGTGACAGTTATCAGCAGCATTATAAAATAGTTGAGAAACTTTCTCAGTAAAGTTATTAACAGCATTGTCACAATAAGTTTTACTTGTCAATAATTCTGAGAGTTCTACTTGTAATACAGAAACACTGTCTAAATCAAAACACATTGTTTTTGTCTTGTTTATTTTGTCATTAAATTTGCAAGTTGTAGTTACCGGTAATATAGGTTGTATGCCACTATGTAAATTTGAGAAACAATTTGGTTGCTGATCAAGGCATCCCCCCACCACCACAATGAAAAATGTCCCGGAAATTAGCCAAAAAATTATGGCATGTATGATTTTAATGAACTTTAATTTGGATCAGTACCAATGAAAAAGTTATATATAAATTACATGGTATATTCATTTTTGTAAATGTAGTAAAACATTCAAATTCTTGTATAATAAAGAATGTGTGGCTATTGTAAAACTGTTGAAGCTTCCAGTTAAACTAAATGTCACATGACTTAAAGTCTGTCAGTATAAAATCTGACTTCAGTTCAGATCCCCATATTTCTTACAGCCTAGTTTTTGGAATAAGATTGATATGACAAGCATTTGAGCCGCGTCACGACAAAACCAACATAGTGTGTTTGCGATCAGCATGGATCTAGACCAGACTGCGCGGATGTTTGCGACCAGCATGGATCTAGACCAGACTGCGCATCCGCTCATTCTGATCAGGATCCATGCTGTTCGCTTTCAGTTTCTCTACTTGTAATAGGGTTGGTAAGCGAACAGCATGGATCCTGATCAGACTGCTAGGATGCGCAGGCTGGTCTGGATCCATGCTGGTCACAAACAAACTATGTTGGTTTTGTTGTGACGCGGCTCATTTAAAGTAATAGAAATATGATATTGGTGATATAAAAACTAGATTTATATTGATTTTTATTGATGAATGATTATACATTTCAGAAAGAGAAGTTTGTTAAGTTGCTGGATCAGTTACATAACTCATTGAGGATTGATTTATCAATGTATAGGGTATGTGATAGAAATCTAATCCTAATATGTAGCTTTTCATTGGATTATCGTGACTTTTATATATATATATTTATTCATGCCTCAGTTTATGAGGAAATCTCATTTTCTTTCCTCTAAAAAAGGAAGTTTGCTGTATTATTGTAAATTTGTAATAAAAGCTGTCACAAATCTTTATAACTAGTAATGAACAGATCCATGTAATCATTATAGAAAAGCCAGCTCCTGTGTCTGTCTTCTCTGACCAGTCTATATACTGTTAGCATCTTAATGTTTGCATTCTTCCCTTTTATTTACAATGGACAGTTCTACATTCAAAGACAGGACACAAATGTAGGGATGTATAGGTTAAAACTTTGTGTTCATATATAGCAAGATTTCCAGTATATTTAGATCAACAATTTTATGGTAGAAAAAATTATGGAGGTATGATAGAAATACTAATTTCTAAAATACTATCAACTTGAGTCAAATAGATTGTTTGTTATTCTGTGCATTTAAGATGTGTTTGGAGAGTGTATTACAATCTGCTGAAACATTAGGTAGTTATTATTTTGATATCATTTTATACTATGTGCATTTTGGTTTTCATTTTACAGAATAATTTCCCGGCATCTGATCCAACTCGCCTACAAGACCTGAAATCAACTGTAGATCTTCTAACCAGTATAACATTCTTCAGAATGAAGGTACATTAAGTTTTCATTAAAGTGTTTTAAATAGGTATACATAATAATCTTATTATACTGTTGGAGTAAGGAAAGATTTTGAAGGGATCTTTTGTTTTGTATTTGGTCACTTTTAGAATGATAGAAATTTTATTGTATTATGGGAAGAATCTTAGTCTGGTTATTGAAACACGTAGCTTTGATCACTTTGTGAGATATGTGTTTGGATACCCCTGTACACATATTTAACAACAAAATTAGTAAATTAGCTTAAAGGTTTGTTAACGTTTACATTTATCTTTTTTTGTTGCTGATACAAATACTCAGTTTTTTTATGTGTATATGAAATATGTGTATTTGAAATAATTACGAAACTGAATATTTCCATATAAAAATGAAGAAACCCTACTAAGCCCTGCTGACTGAATTTTAAAGGGAAATAAAAAAAGGTATAGTTTTGACAGTCATATAGGTCCTGCATTGATGATATCTATATTGATATGTATTTATATGACTATCTTTTCCAGGTACAAGAGCTTACAAGTCCACCTCGGGCCAGTGCTGTTGTCAAAGACTGTGTGATAGCCTGTATGAAATCCACTTATCAATTTCTGTTTGATAACTGCTGCGACTTGTACCGACGTGAGTTCCAGGTAGAAACAAAAGATGACCAGGAAAATACAGAACAAGATGGTCCTAGTACAAAGAACTTAGATTTCTGGCATAAATTGATAGCTCTTATAGTTTCTGTGATAGAGGAGGACCGTAACAGTTACACGCCAGTACTGAACCAGTTCCCGCAGGATTTAAACGTAGGTCAGGTCAGTGCTGGTATGATGTGGGACCTGTTTGCCCAGGATCTTAACTATGCTCTCCAAGGTTAGTGTATAACTATAGCCTCTTTACTTACTCATTAATTTGCCGAGTTTTCTTAATGGATTTTACCTTAATTGAATTTTGAACAGTCAGTTCAAGTTAAAAGAATTTCAATATCAATTACAAAAATTGATCAAATAATTAGAATCTAGTGACCAAACTGCACTGATTGCAAACGTTTATCACTGGCAAATTTTAGCAGATATTATGTACAGCTTACAAAAATAAAGATATTTTGAGTCTTGAGACAATTTTGAGGTTGTGATAATGAAATATTTATTATACTTCTTTACATGTATGTACATTTTAATTTCTCATTTTTTCATCCTGCCAGGTTAGCATCTATCAGTCAGTGAAAATTCCCATAGCAACAAATGTGATACATTTGTATGGATTATGGATTTTGTCATGTATTAGGCCAGCAACATTTAAAGATAAAAAAGTATTGTGTAATTTGTTATATGAAATAGAATAGAGATATAAATAAATAGATGAGATGTTTATTTTTAGAACATGAGAAGACAAAGACATGTAAGAGTACAGATTATATGAACTTACACTTTAAAGTGAAATGGTTATACAGTAAATATATAGCAGAAATACCACAATTCAAAAACACTGTGCCAGAATACCCTGCGTAAGTACTTTATTCTGTCTTCTTTTATTTATAAACAAACTTTTACAAGTTAAATTTTCACAGAATTATTGCAGCTAGTGCTCTGGTGCTGACTTGACTTCACTTGACTTGTCAGGATTTTGTGAATTGATCATTTTGGAAGAATTTTGGCCTTTTGTTGTCTCTTCACATAATTATGTTATTTTGGCAGAAAGCCTGGTTCAAAAACTAAGCATACAAAATCTAGCTATTCTTTGCTGATACATTTGTGATACAAACAATCATTGCCAATTTTAACTTTAAAACTTTGAAAGTATACAGGAGAGGGAAGGAAGCAGAAAGAAAGGAAGGAAGAACAAATTGACAGTTATAACTATATCAAAAAATCAGGAAATATAAAAATAGCATGTTAAAAAACCTTACTTATTTACTTACTTAATGATTAAAAAATAATATATCTGTTTTGTTTACTTGACAGATTGTTCGAGCCTTTTGTAATGCAGTGGTTAAATGAAAATGATGATGTATCCATGGATTATCTCCACGGCGCTTATGTACGCGATAAACGAGATGGCGTAAGTTATGTTTATTTAATTTTTCATCTCCTTGATGGATAAAATTGTTTAGTCTTGCTTCAGGATGTGGTATTATTTTAATATAAGCAAGGGATATCAATTAGTTAGATCTATGGTATAAAAAAATGCTACAATGCTACTATTTTATACTCATAATCTGGCTTTATATATTTTTAAATCCTTTCTAATGAGGATTCAAGTCACCTAGCAAAACCTTTGTGGTTCTATTCAGGTGCCTGTTTATGCCTGAAATAATGAATGGAGGAGAACATGAGATCTTCCTCCACCAGTGAAGCTGGAGAGTTGTTATGTAATCTTTATGGTGCAAGTATGACTTAATTCCCAACCCAAAAAAATATTTAAAAAATATCATTAAGTAAGATGTTGTAACTGTTAATGTGCCATCTCATTGCTGTATATTTTTCAAACAGTTTCAAAAGAGTTCTGAGCATGCACTGTTCTCAACGAGTGTAGTAGATGTGTTTACTCAGTTAAACCAATGTTTTGATGTGATACGTAAATTGGAATGTCCTGATCCACAGATGCTCAAAAGATGTATGGAACGATTTGCTAATGTAAGTATATGTATGAAAGTAATGTATGTTGTTCTTGTAGTGATGTCAAACTGATGTATGAAATAAAACTTCTCTATCTCGACAAATGTGTGCTAATTTACTGATTGGTTTTTGTTGACAAATGATCATTGCAGGGATTTTTTTTTGGCTTATTTTATAGCCCAAATTCAGTCATATTCCCAATTGAAAATAGTTTTATTATTTTCCCAATCAACAGGAAAAAATTCCCAATTGAAAGTTACAAAATGAAAATATTGAATAACAAAATGTAAAAACTTTGAAAATAAGGGCTTCTTCACTGTAATGGTGCTTAAGATGTTGTCATGAAATTTTTCCCAATTTTTAACAAAACATGCTGAAATTCCCAATTCCATGGCATGGGTCATGTTCCCAAAATCCTGGAAAATAACCCTGCATTGTTACCAAATAGTCTTAACTTGAGCCTTCCAAAGAAAAGCTACATGTAGTATTGCACTGGATGTGATTTATAAGGACACATTTATGTTGACCTAATGTTACAAGATTTCTGTATGTGATCTTTATTATAAAGTGGTTTTTGGCACAGGTTACATCTGTTTTGAAAATTAGCCAGTAGTTTTAGAGTCTGACTGTACAGACATGTACAAACTTTTGTATAATTTCTTGTAAGGTAGCTGTCTGGTTCTTCAGTGTCTGTTTGTGTATAAAATACAGATAATAAATACAAAAAAGCACTGAGATCCTGGAAAATGGCAATTTGACCTTCACAATGTCATTGTGACTTAAGATAGAGAAAAACTGACTACCCAAAGAAAGCCCAAAACTGCAAGTTTCATCTGAGTGAGCCAAATTGGTAAATTATACAATAAAAACAGATTTTTTAGAGAAATTGTTTGAGCCACGTCACGACAAAACCAACATGGTGGGTTTGTGACCAGCATGGATCCAGACCAGCCTGCGCATCCGCACAGTCTGATCAGGATCCATGCTGTTCGCTTACCAACTCTATTACAAGTGGAGAAACTGACAGCGAACAGCAAGGATCCTGATCAGATTGCGCGGATGCGCAGGCTGGTCTGGATCCATGCTGGTCGCAAACGCACTATGTTGGTTTTGTCGTGACGCGGATCATACGAATTTTTATTGCTTTTGTTTTAGACTGTAAACAAGGTGCTGGTAGCTTATGCTGATATTGTCAGGAGAGATTTCAAAGAATATACAGGTCATCAAAAAGTGGTATGTATGATAACTTGTTGCAATGGCAACTCCAAATATATCAGATTTATCTGCTTTGTCACATATCAGAATAAATTTACAGGAGTTTGTAACCAGAAATTTACTCCATTTTGTTGATGTAAATTATTTAGTAAAGTATTTAGTACTGGTAGTGTATGTGTAAATTCAAACTAATAAACTAATTGTGTTTCCCTTTATGCCTTCTCCTTATTATGTTTTTGTGTTGCAGGCTTGTATATTAATGAACAACATCCAGCAATTGAGGGTTCAGCTAGAAAAAGTGTTTGAATCAATGGGTGGAGAGAAGGTATAAAGTTATCTAGTATTTTCTTTGAACTTAGAAATAGCATTGCAGGTTTTTGTTATGACAAATTCCAGTTGTCCTTTGCATTGTTAGTATGAGCAATCAAAATATTAGAGCAGCCAAGTACACAGAGCCGTGTAGACTGGCGGCCAGGTTTGAACTGCTGCCATAGGTTTGTTGTTGTTTTGTTTTACTTTTGTATATAAGTTATGAAAACTAAGTTTACATTTTGTTCATATCATGTAAACTACTGTAAAATGTCTAATTATGGCTAATGTTAGATAATTTTAACAGTTTGCTTCAGAACACAAAAGTTCAGACATTGTTTTGCAAGAAAATGAAATAGTTTAGGAAGTTTTTATTGACATAAAACAGCTCCAGTTAGTTAATTAATGTCAATTTTGAGAATAATATATAACACCAAGTACCGGTACTAAGACCATGTTAACTTTATATTTGAACAGCTGGATGTTGAAGCAGCAAATATTCTTAAAGAATTGCAGCAGAAGTTAAATAGTGTCCTAGATGAGCTCAGTACAATTTTTGCCAAATCTCTGGAACCTCAGATTCAGCAGAGTATGCAGGAGTTAGGGGCCCTGCTGTCCAAGGTGAAGGGCGCAGGCCAGGTGTCACTGTCACAGCCCAGTCAGAGAACCAATATACAACAGGAGAGCGATATGGTCTTACGTCCACTCATAGACCTATTGGATGGCAGGTTAGTGCATGATGGGACAAATGTTCAGTGGAATGTTGACTCAGAGTCCCAAATAGTGATTAATATAAGTTGCAAGAACTTGTTACGCAGTCAAGCTTAAATTAATAAATTTAAAAACTAAATGTGGAATATATGTAACCCCCTTCCAATAACATAATTAGCGGAAGATACTAGTTGTTTTGAATTGATATGTTACTGTTCCACATATATTTGTACATAACATTGATATAAAATATTAATTTATATTAACATTCTGTCCAATAAAATTTTGAAATTTTATGACAAGTGCATGATATGAATGATACTCTTATAAAATAACTTGATTTTTGTAGATGTTTGATTGACTTATGAACATTGCTAATAGCATGATTGTCAATATAGCATGAAAGTTTGAATGAACCAGAGTCATCTGATAATTTAGTGAGAGTAGATCAAAGTTTGTTTTATGCCAGAAAAAGATGAATACTTTTAAAATATTAAGAATTAATTATCATAGACAAGAATTTGTAAGGATGTATAACATTAAGCTGACTGCTGAGCTGGTTTGTTTCAACTTGATTTACTAACATAAATGATACTAACAGATTGTGCTTGTGATATTATTGCAGCTTGTCAATGTTTGCTCAAGTCTGTGAGAAGACAGTACTCAAACGCTTGCTCAAGGTATACTTTTTTCTAATATATATAATTATATTACAGAGTAGCTCTTGCTTACAAGATCTTGTGCTTCTTTATATCTTTAACTAAGTAAGGTACTTTAAATGTTACTCCTGGTAGGGAATCAGACATTACTGGTAAAATAATTCAGTTACCAAGATATAAATAAATTGCATTAAAAAATGTGTTAAAGAAAAAGCTTAATATAAATACCTTACGTTAGGTGTTTAGTGCCAGGTCATAAAAGTTTATTCAGTCAAATACCATTTGACATTTGCATGACATGTGTTCTCCAATTCTGTACCAATTCCTCTGTATCTACTATTTTAACTACCAACTTTGTATAAATTGCTTGAAACAGTGTTCGAGAATTAATGGTGTTTTGAATATTATTATATTTTCAATCAAGCTATCCCTGGAAACTGCTTGCTATGCCAAAACTATACAAGCTTGCTTGACTTGATGTCATAGCAGTATAGGTCTTTTATCATCACTGTGATTGCTCAAAGAAATAAAACATAAAATTCATGTTTACACAATACTCTAAGTGCTTAACAAACAAGGCATGTTAATCAATTGAAGACTGATTTTTCATAATTGTATTGCTGTTAATGGTATAAGAGATATAGTAATCCCCATTGGTACTGTGACCTGACTAATATCGCGGTAACCAAACATCTGTCTATTTGCATATGTAGCTCCACCTATAAACATGTCAGATTTACCTAAATAATATTGTATTTTTATTATTAATTTAAACTTTTATGGACATGTATACTTGAAAGTAAAGATACAACAGTTAATACCAATACAATAAGTCAGTGAAAGAAGAGTCTTTTCATTATTACAAATTAAGGAACATATTGAAATTTGTGGTACTAATGTTAAAGGACACCACCCTATGTAAAGCTTATGGTATGAGCTATAATGGTATAATGTTGATAGAAGTATACAATGTATATTGTTGTTAATAGATACATATCATTGATATATATTTCAGGAACTATGGAGGATAGTAATGTATACAATGGAGAAGACAGTGGTTCTGCCCCCACTATCTGATCCTAGACAGGTAATTTATATACAACACTTTATAACTTATATACCAGTACATTATAAAATACAAGACATTCTCGCACAAATTCTGCAGTCATTTGTTACATACATTTTTCATATAATCTGTTTTTATACTATTGTACATACTGTATATTGATAGAGGTATTAAAGCCTTATGTTGCTGAATGTATATACTGGTGTTGCCCAGCCTGCTTTGAATCAAGAATAGTCTATTAGTTGTTTAGATGATTTCAATATCAACAAGGCTGTATTATAAATGCTGGTCAGACTGCAGACTGTTTGGATTCCATTCTTGTGTCGTTGATAGATCTATATTTTACATATTTGTATATGATACATTTAGTATTCAGGTTGTATCTTGTAAGTGTTAGACTTTTTACAGGATTTATGGAATTACAAAAGATTTTTTATATATATTTCTGGAGTTATTACACAAGATTAATATTGTTATGAAAAAAGATTTAAGTGATGAAAAGAGATGTTGGCTGTGTCTTTATAAAGGCTTTATCAATGACCAGGTTGTGGCGTTAATTGCACAATTTGTTGAACATTTTATTAGAATAAAATATTGTTTTCCTCACATATTTTACATAAAAATGTTTTATTTTCAGCAAAGTAGTGACAAGGTATTAGAAAATAATATTGAGGGTTTGAGAATGTTTTTAATCAGAACCCATATATAACATCATCTGGTTAGGGTTAACATATTAAATACAATGCAGCTTATTCAATTATCTTCCAGATCTTATGATTTTTTCTAGAGATGAGGTCAGTTAAGAAACATCTTACTCATACAAGATGAGGAATATAACAATTGTATATAACCATCTATAAATTGTGATCCGAAAGTTGCACTGTATTTTACCACTTTATTTACTAATCTGCTAATACATAAACAGTTAGCTAATAGGTTGTGATGGGGCTTGCTTTCTAAATTTCACATTTTGTTTTTCCCTTCTTTATAACACGGAACAGATTGTTTTGTTTAAGGATGTTTTCAGGAGTTATTTTCATATATACATATTTTCGATTAAAATGTTTCTGTTACTTCATATAAAGTGTATTCTAACATCATGCCAAGTTTAAAGAAATTCTATTTAACAGTTTTAGTTTTGCCTATTTGTCTATATGAAAACTCCTAAAAACGTCCTTAAGAAAAATAAATTCAACCATGTATATGTGAAAAATTAAGATTTTATTACTTCTATTGCCTCTCTTACTATGATTTTCATTGTTTCGACTTTTTGAAATCTTTGAAATAAATTAGTTTTTCTTTCACTATTTTTCTTTTCAATTTTCTGTACAGTAATACTCATGAATAGATATAAGGTATTTAACATAAACATTGGTCCTCACTGACATTTTCAAAGTAAAATGACTGTGTCATAATTTACCTTGCAGTTTTTAGCTCTTGCAGCTAAAAGGGTCCATGATGAAATGTATTTACCCAAGATCCTCTTGTTTGCAGCTGTAAGTCACATGACCAAGTCACATGACTGTTGTCATGGTAACCCAGCTTCCAGTATTTGTGATCCGGCAGAAAGTGGCTTTTATTTTATTACTTTTTTCAACTCATGATTATATACATTTTGCATATATATATATCTACATATATAACCCAGGAAAATTGACACAAAG
Organism: Ruditapes philippinarum; assembly: GCF_026571515.1. NCBI lineage: Eukaryota > Metazoa > Mollusca > Bivalvia > Venerida > Veneridae > Ruditapes > Ruditapes philippinarum. The sequence continues at coordinate 63,933 of NW_026863435.1, forward strand.
TATAAAATTCTACAAATGTATCTTCATTAGAAACAAAGAGATGTAAGAAATATATACACAAATTGTGTCAGTTTTTCTTCTTTCCTTTGTAAATATACCCTTGGTGCAAGAATGTTTTTGGTTGTTATCAACTGTTGGTCCAAAGTTTTCATTTCAGTGCTCATGAAATACATTTTCATTATCATTTTCTTATTTTTTAATCTTGAATAAGATAGACAAGGGTCAAAATATTTGAAAATAACTGATGTCAACATACATATTTCTCAAGTAACTATAATAAAAATAAAACTATTTATTTTGTTATCAGAATTTTATATATTTCCCTCTTCCAAACTAAATCATTCTTTCTTTGTTTTATTGATGTTCTGTAATCAAAAGCTTCAAGGATTTGTTAGTCTCTTTAAAAAGTAAATGGACTGGCTTTGTGTCCATTTTTGGAACCTCCTGTTATTATCAAGATAAAAATGTTCAGTAGAAGAATCATCAGTATAGAGCCTGGCCAGGTGGCAGATATGTTCTGATCTGGCTGTAGGTATGTGCTAGCTGTAGGTATGTGCTAGCTGCAGGTATGTGCTAGCTGCAGGTATGTGCTAGCTGCAGGTATGTACTTGTTGGCCTTCTGTAGCAATGTACTTGCTGGTCAGGCTGCCTACTGGTGACATATATAAGTCATTATTGCTGAAAGCATTCAAGGGGGGTGAAGGTTATATGAGCATTGACAGATAAACTACCGGACCAACATGTTGTATGAAGCCTGGTGTAGATAGTGGTAATTATTTGGCAGTGACTTTTTACAGCTCCTTCCATTGCCGGGCAGTGCTCAGGCCAAGATAGAAGATGTCTCTAGATTGTTTCTCAACCATGTTAGCCAAATGCCTATGAATGTGCCCATGATTCAGGTTGTAATCCACACCCTCTATCTCTCTGTTGTCTTCTATATTGATGTTGTAAAAGCCTCTATGGTCAATGTGGCCAACCCATTTCATATTTTGGAATTGTGCATGACTTGAAAAACTTACAACTCTTGTGACATTTTAATTGATATTTTGATATTACTAGACTGATTTCTTAAAAAGAAAAATGCAGAATCGGCTAAAGAATAAAAATTTTTTACCTTAGTATAAACTCACTTCAGCTAAAGAATAGCATGCTTAATTTAACTTAGTAGACTGTGAAAATAATTGTTAGTTTAAAGCTACTATCCCACACACGGTTGTTTAAGCATTTTTGAAAAAAGATAAAAATTTCACCACAGGATCAAAGATAAAATTTCACCACAGGCTCATGTATTAATATGGAACTAGTTGATGAATACATGCCTTGCCCGACAAAAAAAACATTTTAGTAAAGAATTTGCATCTTTTTTCCTTCTGCAATTTAAAACATTGCAACGTTTTATTTTGTAAACATTGACATAATTTAGAATCCTGTATAAACACATCCTTAAACTGTTTGCAAGTATAACATTTGTATGCTAAGTAAGTCTTTTCATACTATAATCAATTGCTGCACAATATATCAATAAGAAAGTTTTGTCTATAAAAACTTAAGAAAAAAAATATTGATCAAAATGTTTATGAATTGTGGCAAAATTTGGCATGTCAGTCATACCAAAATATCAAGAGTGTTGACCAGCCTGTTTATAGTGTGACCATGATTCAGAGGCCATTTTGTTCTTGTTGTATATGTCACAGTACTTTTGTCCTCAGTTATGTATCACTATCTCAGCTTTTGTTCATATTTCTAAGTTATTCAAACCATTTAGATATTATGCATGGGACATAATGAGTTAGTCTAAGTCCCTACTATTGTGTTATAGATAGGCCATCACTATTTTCTTAGATTTTATAGCATTTGATTTTGTTTGTTGTGCTGTAATCATGTTGTACACCTGACATTATTTCTGCTGATTGTACCCTCACCCTTTCTGTTAATTGGTGTTGCAAATGTTAATTGAGCATTATTTACAGGTAAGTGTTTTGACATCATACTACACAATTGTTAGATATAGTCAGAGATAGAATTCTTTCTTTGCCTTTTTTCTTTCTGATCAGATATGTAAGTAAGTTAAAAGAAATGTGCCCTTTTCCTAGGGAGTGATTGAGGGAGTTAGCCAGGGGTGAGTGGTAACTATTTGAACAAATGATTGAGTGGTCTAGATTAAATTTTTTCTTCTTTGCTGTTTGAGTTTTTATTTGTCGGCATAATAAATGCTAATAATTTAATGAAGGTATTTCAATTATATAGAGCGTCTACTCTTAGAACATCTTCTTGCCTGTATTTTACAAAAATATCTCTCAACTATTTTCTCTATCAGTACAATTAACAGGAAATAGTGTATATTGTCACAGAGCTATATTGAAATGAACTGGAAGCTGTGATGTCATACACTTACAGTCTATATCAGCAAGTTCACTTTTTATGCCCCCGCCATGTAATGGCCGGGCCATATAGTGTTACCCTGTTCCGTCCTTCCGTCCTTCCGTCATTCCGTCCTTCCGTCATTCCGTCATTCTGTCATTCCGTCATCATCAGTTTCCGTTCATTATCTCCCCAACGGTACAACACATTCAACTTAAATTTGACATATGGATATGTCATGAGAAAATACAGGTCAAGTTCGAATTTGGTCATGGTTCGATGATTTTTGGCAGAGTTATGCCCCTTTTACTTTGAAAATAATATGAAATTTTCAGTTTCCGTTCATTATCTCCCAAACGGTACAACACATTCAACTCAAATTTGACATATGGATATGTCATGAGAAAATACAGGTCAAGTTCGAATTTGGTCATGGTTCGATGATTTTTGGCAGAGTTATGCCCCTTTTACTTTGAAAATAATATGAAATTTTCAGTTTCCGTTCATTATCTCCCCAACGGTACAACACATTCAACTCAAATTTGACATATGGATATGTCATGAGAAAATACAGGTCAAGTTCGAATTTGGTCATAGTTCGATGATTTTTGGCAGAGTTATGCCCCTTTTACTTTGAAAATAATGTGAAATTTTCAGTTTCCGTTCATTATCTCCCAAACGGTACAACACATTCAACTCAAATTTGACATATGGATATGTCATGAGAAAATACAGGCCAAGTTCGAATTTGGTCATGGTTCGATGATTTTTGGCAGAGTTATGCCCCTTTTTCTTTGTAAATAATATGAAATTTTCAGTTTCCGTTCATTATCTCCCCAACGGTACAACACATTCAACTCAAATTTGACATATGGATATGTTTTTGGAATGCGCAGACCAAGTTCGAATCTGGTCATGGTTCAATGATTTTTGGCAGAGTAATGCCCCTTTCACTTTGAAAATAATATGAAATTTACAGTTTCTGTTCATTATCTACCCAACAGTGTTACATATTCAACTCAAATTTGACATATGGAAATGTCAAAGGAATGGGCAGGTCAAGTTGGAATTTAGTCATGGTTCGATGATTTTTTGGCAGAGTTATGTCCCTTTCACTTTGAAAATAATATAGATACGTCTTAGGAATAAGCAGTTTAAGTTTGAATTTGGTCATGGTTTAATGATTTTGGACAACCTTATCTTTCTTGAATATTGGAAATTTTTTGAACTTTTTCTTTCAGCACTCATACTTTTGTGGAAATGTATGTATAGCCATTATTTTGGCTACAAATATGAAATATGCTATTTTCAAAAGGTTAAGACTGAATAATTTCAGTGCCTTGAATATTGTATGAAAATGGTTTGTGTTAACACTGAAAAGTTTAAAGGGCTTTGAACTTAAAATGAAAACAATAATTTGTGCAAACAAATTTGGAACTAAATATTATAACATCTGAAATTTTGGCTGCATGCGGGGGCATCCGTGGCATGATGACACATTTCTAGTTTTCATGAGATTTCCTGAAACAAGTTCCACCATCTTGAATTTGTAAAGAAATTTTCGTTAAAGAAAAAGAAAAAAAATTGACTATAATTAAAGCATTTGCAAATAAGCTAAAATAAGATGAAATAATAACAAATAAACAACATTAACATTCTGGTCCTTAAAACAAGTGTGTGGAAATAGACCAACTTCAAGGTACATTGAAATGTGCAAGGGATTGTGGGTCTGGATGTGAAAATGTTCTATTTTAAGATTTTCTTATTCCTCTGTATTATAAGTCTCTGATATTATTGTCTTAAACATATAGTATAGTTGCATCTTAATTGCAATAGTTGCTTATTTTAATATTTGCTGTTTTATTTCATTATACATGTAGTCTACCGCACTTGTAGTAATTCAATTAAGTAGAACTACATGTAGATGTAATGGATTGAATTATAATATAAACATGTCCCTCTGTTTTTCTTCAGCCAACAATTTGGAGTATAATGATTTATATGTTACCTATGTTACAAAATTACTGTGAAAATGAAATATTTTGATAATCATGATTGTATATTGAATCATGTTAAGTGTTAAAGGTTGATTTTTATTATGTTAAATAACTAACTATATTTGCCCAGTTGCAAAAAAAGATAGATATTATGAAAAAAGTCCATAGTTATAGTAAATGTTATTCTTTTAACTTAACAGAAACATAGTATGATTTTTTGTAAATGTAGTATATAACATCTTTAATTAATTATAAATAGTGATTGTTTTTGCAATATAAATAGAGTCTACATGTTGAAATATTTTACTGTGTATCAAATTTAATGTCAGATAATTGCCACATAGTATTTAAGCCTTTTTAACATGGAAATGAGAAAAAAAAACACAAAGGTATGACAAAGTGCTGTTGACTGATTTGTCGTCTTTTTGCCTTTTTCTTCTGTAGAATGCCAAAATGTGGATATACTGTGTTTTTTTAATTTCATGGCAAAATATGACATGGCATAGATCGGCCACTAAATAGAGAAAATGCAAATGATTATAGCTAGAAAAGCATAAAAATTATAGGAGTTATTTTTTAATTGTATAATTATTAAAATGATATAATATCATATGTATAAATCTTCATATTACAATCTGAATGAATGCATGACTGTATAAATATTTGTCTTTAATTCTAGAGAGAAAATATTTTAAATTGCCTGTAAATGTATATATAAAAATCTTTTCACAAGGTTAGCTTTTATTTATTTTTTAGTAATTACATATAATATTTTAAGGATTTAGTAACTATTGAGTTATTATTGCTAAATAATGTTCTACATGTATATTGTACTAGATCTAATAAACACATCTTTAGTTTCATATTTGTGCTTTTATTGTTTAGGATATGTCAAAAGAAGCAGAGAAAAACCTGACACCAAAGCAATGTGCCGTACTTGACATGGCATTGGAAGCAATCAAGTTGTATTTCCATGCCGGCGGTCAGGGTCTGAAGAAGAATTTCCTGGAGAAGAGTTCAGAGTTGCAGTCATTACGCTATGCTCTGTCCCTGTACACACAGACGACAGACACTTTGATCAAAACTTTTGTTAATTCACAAACATCTCAGGATCAGCCTAGTCAAACAGAGACGGTCGGTGAAGTCTCTATACAGGTTGATCTGTTTACACATCCAGGTACAGGCGAGCATAAAGTTACTGTCAAAGGTAAGAAATCCCCTCTTTCTAACATCTTTAAAACCTGCTTTTCTTTTAAACAAAGTAGTATTTTTACTTCCATACAAAATACTAAATCACAATATCAATACTAACTGCCAGAAAGCAACAAAAGCAAAAGATTGTTCAGCTAATTGGTCAATGTGTAATGTTTTGGAAACCATAACAGGACACCAAAAATAAAAGGCTTTTGAGATATTAAAATAAAAGCATTTCTATGGCATAATGGGTCTTTAAATAAAGAGGAGAAAAAAGTTAAGATTATCATAATATATTTATCTAAACACTGATATTTTATGTTATATAAACACCTTGTAATTAATTTTGGTAACAGATTTTCTCTTTGAATGTGTAATAGATTGATGTACTGAAATAATATCTGGAAGGATGTACATTTGTACACTTGAATCATAGTAAAACATCAGAATAACAATGTATGTTCTTAGATGCACATATTATTATTATTACTAGACACTTAACATAATTCATAACTTTGAATTTATAATACTGTTGTTAAAGGCAGATAAATTTGTTTACTTAAGTCTTAAACCTTTATCCTTGAATATTTCAGTTGTTGCGGCTAATGATTTGAAGTGGCAGACTACAGGCATGTTCCGACCTTTTGTAGAGGTGAACATGATTGGACCACATCTTAGTGATAAGAAAAGGAAACATTCTACAAAATCTAAGAGCAACAATTGGTCTCCAAAATTCAATGAAACATTCCACTTGTAAGAGGATAAAATATGTTGTTTTTATATATATTTTTATTATATAAGAGTTTTCATCTTGCAATTAAAGAAACATTTCTTTAAAGATTAAAAAGAACAACCTGTTCAATTGTTCTTTATAGAGCTGCAATGTAACTTATTGTAAATGGAAGAATAATGAAGGCCTATTCTAACAATATTGTAATCACAGTAAAGAAAAGAAACTAAAGCTTGATTGAAATATAGATGTTCATTCTTTTATAAGAATGTTTTGGTGAGGCTGTATTTTTATATCAATTTAATGAAATAAATCTTTCCTTTTTTTTCTCTTTTTTAAGATTTAAGAATTGCATCTTGCGTTTGTATTCAGAAAAATATTCAGAGTTATTTTAAACATAATGAATTCTTGTGATATTTCAGTATTTTGGGTAATGAAGATGAGCCAAGTTCTTACGAGCTTCACATCTGTGTGAAGGACTATTGTTTTGCACGTGAAGATCGTCTTATAGGTATGGCGGTAATGCAGTTACGAGACATAGCTGAACAAGGAAGCTGTGCTTGTTGGTGCTCACTAGGTAAACGTTTACAACTCGACGAGACAGGCTGGACAATTTTACGTATTCTGTCGCAGAGGACAAATGACGAAGTCGCGAAAGAGTTTGTAAAACTTAAGTCAGAGGTGCGCCACCTAGAGGAACACATGATGCAAAAGAAATAGGCTCTTATATTATGCATTTTTCATTCTATTTTGATGCATTTTGTAATATACATGTTTTTATTCAATTTTTATTTCATATGTACAATCACATATACATATATGTATAGATATTAATGTGTATTTTTCTTGTTTTTATTTTTTTCCTGTATAGTCTGTATAGAAAGTTAAAGTGTTTATTATTTGGTAAATTTGATATTTGGGCCAAAAAAAGGAAAATGGTTGGTTAGCTATTTGAATTTGTATTTTTATTAGCTTCTTTATTCAAAGAATAGGGAAAGCTATTTTACTCACCTGGCGTTGGAATCACACCTTTGGTTGGTTAAGTTGGCAAATGGGTGCCATGTATCACAATATATCTCCAAAACTATTAAAGGGAATGGGTTAAAACTTCACACACTTGTTCTCTGTGGTAATCTAACCAAGCACATGTACTGTAACTCCAAGTTACCTTTTTACAGAGTTATGCCCCTTTTCTTACTGTCAAGCATTGGAAATAGTCTTTCGGACAGCTCTTGTTTTTAAGGTAGGATTGTATTGTACATGGTGATGAAGTCCAACAAAATATCGAAGAAACTGTGAAATAATGAAGACAGAAAGCTATGACATAATATGTCATGTAATACATAAATTGTTTGAAACAATGATTCTCTGTATGTCTCTGCTGTTAACATGTATTCATAGAATTGTTTGTACATACATAACTAAGGATTTCAGAAGTAACTAAGGATTTCAGGTGTACCATTGTTTTGAAAAGTTACTAGGAAATTATTGAACTTTTGTGAAATCATTACAAGGCTTCATGAAGTGGGTATTATATAAGTTTATATTGTATTTGGAGCTTTTAATCTCTGATGACTTTAAGGATCTTGTCTGATCTGTGTCATACCATTACTGAAACAATTAAATATTACTTCAATGTCAGCAATTTTCATCATTAATTTTGTGGCATAACTGACTTTTTCAGTGTAAAATAACAAAATATAAGAATTAAAGTATCAGAAAAAAATATTGTATACAGATTTTTAAGTAAACTATATTTTAATCTATTATGGGGTAAATTATAAAAAGGTGATGGACAAATTTTTTTCTTTCACAGTTTTGTTACCTAGTTATAAATATCAAATACATAATACCTGTACCTTCATATAAATTTATGTGTTCAATTGTTTAAAACAGATCTGATAGAAATTTGAAAGAATCTCTGAAAAAAGTCCATTTTTTACAGTTGTTAATTTGTTATTATTAAACAGTCTAAGTAGTTGTTTATATTTTTGTTGTTATTTTTTTCCAAATCAAAGTTCACTTTTTTGTAAGGTGTGTTTATAGAACTATTTATCTAGAAGAATTTATATAGAAAGTATATATATATATTATATTTACCTTATTTATTTATCAAACAAAGCTTTATTGCCATTTATTTAAAGACTTTCCTTGCAATATTTACTGCATTTATATACAGTTTATTTTTTCTAACTGGAAATTAACTTTACTATGTTGCAATATCTCATGACAAAACAATTTTATAATCTCATTATTATATTCATATTTTATATGAAATATCATATATGATTTTGGTATACATGATATATCATATATAGTATGATATTTTTGTGTGATATATGGTGGTATATGATATATACTATATGATAGATTGATGATGTTGATATATTACAAGAGGTGATTGGGAAGTTTGTAGACTTGGCATTTAACATTCTTATTATTTGTCACATTAAACTTGAAACATAAAACATTCATCAACAAACAGGTATGCAGTTGTATTACAAACACATTTAATGTTATTCTCTAAACCGCTAGTGTCCTTAGGAATGTATACCATTAAACCTGGAGCATGCCGATTTTTTTGCATTCTTTTTTTTCTAATTGATAAATACTGCATTCAAATTGATTTTTGTGCATACTACTCAAGAAAATAGTTTGCTGATTCTGATGTCATTTTCTGAAGTTGTAATCTTTATTAGATCTTTTGCTTGAAAGATATAATCATTTTAAAGACTTATCACTAACAGAAATTTCTATGACATAGCTAGTTGTGTGTATTGTGTGCTCAGGATACTCATTACTGTGTTATTGGACATAACTTGTTTAGTGATGAATGTTTTTTCAGTTCATATTTATTTATCATGGAAAAGTACATTTTATTTTCATTTGTAAGGGAACTTCCTGGTCACCCCTTGTATATGTGATATATAATAAATGATTATATATGATACATTATAATGGCTGGTATTATATATGATATATAATAAGTGGTGATATATGATATATAATGGATGGTGATATATGATATATAATGAATGATTATATATAACATATTATCATTATATATGATATATAATGGATGGTGATATATGATATATAATGACTGATTACATATAACATATTATCATTATATATGATATATAATGGATGATGATATATTATATATGATGTACTATGGATGGTATATACACATGTTTTACATACAAACATAAACAAGCATTTTAATCATTGTTATTTTATTTCCAGATCTTCTTAAACATTCCACAACTTGTAGTTTTCATATCCAGTGTCAGCCACCAGCTCTTAATAGCATAAACTAAAGAATATTATATGAAGTTTGTTTAAAATTTTTCATTGTTGTATTTTAATCATTTTATGGATGACCAAAATATTGTAAACAAAATTTTTCCTTTGAGGTCAAAAAGAATCTGTTTATAACTATACAAAGTATTTGGAGAATATTAGTATGTTTGAATGAATATGACTTATATTTCACTAGGGATAGAGAAGTTTCAATCATGCTCAAAAACTAAAAGCACAAGTAAAACATAAGATATTCTCACCTCTTTGTAAGGTATATTTCATGTTCATTTAAAACGGAAAACTTATTTTATTACATATTGAACAGTGAATATTTTGGGGCTGAAATATAAAATTGCTTAAATGATAGTTTGTTGTATACATACTGTTACAACAACAACACAAACAACATGTAAGTGCTGAGATAATTAGCTTACATTATTTGATATAACTGCTGTTTTATCATGTATTGTTTTTGGCAGTTATTTTTTTGTTAATGAAAAAAATGCATAATAATTAAATGCCAAAACGGGACTTCAAAATGAAAAAATATTATGTTATGAAATAAATAGTTTATATTAATTGAAATTACCGTTTTTATGTTGTAGAGTATAATTTTATTTGTATATCTAGTTTTTTAAAACCTTCTAAAATGAAGGTGAATATATATACATACATATACATGTATATGATTTTCATTTCTCTACACTTTTTATCAGCTAAATGTAGACATAAATGTGGTTTTTATACTCTGTAGGAATTCAAATGATTAAGACAACTTTGAATTGATGCTGTTCGACCAAATGTTACCTTACTGGAAATAAATTTTTTGCGTGATTATTATGATCCTGGATGTTTTAGCCAACTGAACTAACAGGTTTTAATTAATATAGATCCAGAGTTTGTGATATTTCCTGCATTAATTATTTTGTATGTAAACAATATAAGGGTTGTGACAAATAAAACAATTGATACTAATTTAACATGACTTGTTAAAAAAGCAGTGGTAAAATAAGAATGTACCCTCGAACCTGTAACCTGTTGAAACAGAACAGTCAATAGCCAGGTCAGCTTGTACATCTGTGCAGTCTGTTTTGGTCTCTCTATTGTCTATATAAGGTGGAATCCAATTTACAAATTCAGTAGGTCAAGGTTAATAAAGAATGTGAATTTTGAAAATACACACAAATGTATGTTATAATGTTTCTTAGATTGTGGACTAGAAGAATTACTCTCTGCTATATTCGAGCTCACACACAAGTTTTTATTCAACATGGTGTTATAATGCTTATCTGGGGATTCATAACTATCATACTGAACAGATAATTTTGTTGGCAATATTTTGCTATTTTGTGTAATAAATGAACAAGTTGTTAAGTTTTTGTTTAAAAGTCTTGTATTATGCATTTATTGTTGGATCTCTCTGAATCCCTTTATTTCTATCTCAGGTTTACCTGTTTACCACTATTGTGTTGTTTTCTTTAAATCAGAAATTTTCATATTTTTAGCTCACCTGTCACAAAGTGACAGGGTGAGCTTTTGTGATCGCTTTTCGTCCGGCGTCCGTCCGTCGTCCGGCCGTCCGTCCGTCCGTCCGTAAACTTTTACTTTAAATGACATCTCCTCATAAACCACTAAGCCAATTTCATCCAAACTTCACAGGAATGTTCCTTTGGTGGTCACCTTTATAAATTGTTCAAAGAATTTAATTCCATGCAGAACTCTGGTTGCCATGGCAACCGAAAGAAAAAACTTTAAATATCTTCTTTTAAAAAACCGTAAGAGCTAGAGCTTAGATATTTGGCATGAAACATCTTCTAGTGAGTGTCTACCAAGTTTGTTCAAATAAAAGCCCTGGGGTCAAAATTGGCCCCGCCCCGGGGGGTCATTGATTTTCCCTATATACATATAGTAAAAACTTAAAAAATCTTCTTTTAAAGAACCAAAAGAGTTAAAGCTAAGATATTTAGCATGAAACATGTTGTAATAAGTGTCTACCAAGTTTGTTCAAATAAAAGTCCTGGGGTCAAAATTGGCCCCGCCCCGGGGGGTCATTGATTTTCCCTATATACATATAGTAAAAACTTAAAAAATCTTCTTTTAAAAAACCATAAGAGCTAGAGCTAAGATATTTGGCATGAAACATCTTCTAGTGAGTGTCTACCAAGTTTGTTCAAATAAAAGCCCTGGGGTCAAAATTGGCCCCGCCCCAGGGGGGTCATTGATTTTCCCTATATACATATAGTAAAAACTTAAAAAATCTTCTTTTAAAGAACCAAAAGAGCTAGAGCTAAGATATTTAGCATGAAACATGTTCTAATGGGTGTCTACCAAGTTTGTTCAAATAAAAGCCCTAGGGTCAAAATTGGCCCTGCCCCGGGAGGGTCATTGATTTTCCCTATATGCATATAGTAAAAACTTAAAAAATCTTCTTTTAAAGAACTCAAAGAGCTAGAGCTAAGATTTTTAGCATGAAACATGTTCTAATAACTGTCTACCAAGTTTGTTCAAATAAAAGCCCTGGGGTCAAAATTGGCCCCGCCCCAGGGGGGTCATTGATTTTCCCTATATGCATATTGTAAAAACTTAAAAAAATCTTCTTTTAAAGAACCAAAAGAGCTAGAGCTAAGATATTTAGCATGAAACATGTTCTAATGGGTGTCTACCAAGTTTGTTCAAATAAAAGCCCTGGGGTCAAAATTGGCCCCGCCCTGGGGGGTCATTGATTTTCCCTATATGCATATAGTAAAAACTTAAAAAATCTTCTTTTAAAGAACTCAAAGAGCTATGGCTAAGATATTGAGCATCAAACATGTTCTAATAGGTGTCTACCAAGTTTGTTCAAATAAAAGCCCTGGGGTCAAAATTGGCCCCACCCCAGGGGGTCATTGATTTTCCCTATATGCATATAGTAAAAACTTAAAAAATCTTCTTTTAAAGAACCAAAAGAGTTAAAGCTAAGATATTTAGCATGAAACATGTTCTTATAGGTGTCTACCAAGTTTGTTCAAATAAAAGCCCTGGGGTCAAAATTGGCCCCGCCCCGGGGGATCATTGATTTTCCCTATATGCATATAGTAAAAACTTAAAAAATCTTCTTTTAAAGAACTCAAAGAGCTATGGCTAAGATATTTAGCATCAAACATGTTCTAATAGGTGTCTACCAAGTTTGTTCAAATAAAAGCCCTGGGGTCAAAATTGGCACCGCCCCGGGGGTCATTGATTTTCCTTATATGTGTATAGCAAAAACTTAAAAAATCTTCTTTGAAAAAACCCAAATAGCTAGAGTTAAGATATTAAGCATGAAACATCTTTTAGTGAGTGTCTACAAAGTTTGTTCAAATAAAAGACCTGGGGTCAAAATTGGCCCCGCCCCGGGGGTCATTGATTTTCTTTATATGTGTATAGCAAAAACTTAAAAATTTTCTTTGAAAAAACCCAAATAGCTAGAGTTTAGATATTAAGCATGAAACATCTTCTAGTAAGTGTCTACAAAGTTTGTTCAAATAAAAGCCCTGGGGTCAACTGGCCCGGCCCCAGGGGTGTCATTGTTTTTAACTATATGTGTATAGAGCTTAGATGTTTAGCATGAAACATCTTCTTATGGGTGTCTACCGAGTTTGTGCAAATAAAAGCCCTTGGGTTAAATTGGCCCTGCAACGTTGGGGGGGGGGGGGGGGGTGGCCTATATACAGGTGAGCGACCTCAGGGCCATCATGGCCCTCTTGTTTATCAATTACTGTTTGATAATCATTTTGTTTGTTTTCATTAAGCAAACCAAAACACAAAAAAAAGTTAGTTTTATAACTATAGTATTTTCATCAATAAGTAGGACTACAAGATCTTGGATCCAATTAAAATAAGTTGTTGTCTTTTTTTCTGTGTAATATATTTGAAGTGTAATATCCTGATAAATTTATATATCACCTGCCCTTGCTTTAGTTTCTTATGCTTATAGATGTTATGTTATATAAAGTTTTATAGTTTACATTATAGGTTGTGAAATCCACTTTGTTATTGTTAATTGCAACTTAAATCATATTGTTTATACAGATGTTGTTATTAGGACTGTTTGTCAGTGGCTGGCAATATATCACCTTTGGTTGGTTGACATAATTTATATTGTTTACTATATTAATTAAAATGGGGGTGTAGTGGGTCAGATATAGGGTTTAAAATGAGGAATTTGTGAACAAGTGGTTGATATCACTGACTGACTTACTTGTTGGTCAATGCTGTAGCAGAAAGTCACTTTATACATAATGCATTAAGCTATTTGACATCATTAAGTTATTAAATGGAACAAGTTATTTAATGGAACAATTAGTGTTATGATCAAGGGGCACCTGTTGTTTTCTACCAGCTGTCAAGCTGATATAGTCCTAGATAATAAAAGTATCTGTGTGATGTAAACACAACTGGAATGGGGTCTTACGGATGAAAGTTTTGAAGAGATATTTTCAAAGTTTCGTAGTAAAACGTTCAAGTTGTTGTGTTACCATAGATATCAAAGTTGTCTGGGATATACATGTATATCATTTATAATTCAGGTGATAATAGAAAGTGACATATATAAATAGGTGATATATCTGTCTGTGCATTGATATACAGTCCTACATTTAATAATATCTTAAGTTGTATTAATTTTTATGTTAGATTTACATAATGAAATGTTTAAAAACTGTGTCTTTCTATAGTTAATTAATTTATGGTTATATTTAATGAATTGATGATGATAATTGTTTTTTTTACCTATACAATCAGTTGCATGAAATCCAATCCAGAAATGATTTTATTTAACTGCTTCTTACAATCAACAATGATATTTTGGTTTATCATACAGTAATCACTGTTTACATGAAAATAATTGCAATATATTTTAAGAGCATGATTTTTTAAATGGTACTCTGTCATATAGCTATGAAATCCATCAGTAGTTTCCCAGGTCAATGGTAAGAATAATACTTACCTTTGTGTTTTCCTCTTGTAATTACTAATAAGATTTGTTTTTATTTGGCTTATATTTTGCTGACATATTTTTATTGTTCAAATAAATTATTTAATTAATTTGCTTTACACATCATATTCTACACACAGGTGTTGGGGTCCCATTTCTAGAGCTTTATATTTATAGTTTTATTTTATTATTTGTTTTGGGTTATTTTTTTTTGTTTTTTTTTTTCTGAAATATTATTATTAAAGGTTTATGGTATATACAATGTATTTCAGTTGAATATTTGAGTTGTGAAACTTTAGAAATCCAAACATTTATTTCTTATATACATTTTGTTCCAGTATTTATTGCATATTATCTAATTTTATTGCTAACAGCAATTCATTATTTGAAAATTATTATCATTTAGATTTTCAGAAAATCCAAAATCCAACAAAAATCTTGTAAAAGTGATAATTTTTACAGGTTACAAATTTTTACAGGTTACAGACCACTAAATATCACATTTTCTGTCATGTAGCTAGAGCAATATTTTCACTAAAATAGAGATTTTCGAAATACACACAAATATTGTCACAAAATTTATGTTAATAAAAACGTGCAACAAAAAAGGATTTATATGCAGAGTGTAGTGTTTTATATTATACTATAAATCTCATCCTGTGAATGCATATAAGCATGAGTTCAATTTCCTATGCTCTGTAACATAAGAAATTCACGAACACAAATCGATATAGTTGGGAAATATGTTGTGGTTTAGAACTGTTTCATTGTGTAGCAGGCCGGATAGCTCAGTTGGTCTTCTGAAAGTCATGGGTTCGAGTCATGGTCAGGCAGTTTCAGTCAGGGTTTAGAAGTGGTTTTTCAATTGACACATGTTTGATTCATTTAACAGATTGCATTATTTGAAATGGACAAAGGCAGTATTGCATGATACTTTTAGATCTACAAAGGGCATTTGATACAGTTGAACACACTATACTGCACATGAAGAAGTTGTTTTTCTTCTTCATGAAACTTCAAGCATCTGCCATATATAATGACATTCTTACATGGTTTAAGTCTTATCTCTGATAGTAGCTGGTTGATGTGGCTGGTACTCATTCTACTACTGCTCTGAGTACCTATGCTGTCCCCCTGATGTTCATTTTAGGTCCTCTTTTATGTCTAATATATGTCAATTACATGTCTTCAACCCTAAGCAATAAGCTTTTATTATAATGCACAGGCACGAGTATCAGACCTTGGAAGAAAAAATATGGCCAGATTGATAAAAAAACCTGTGAAGTGTCAACAACCAAAATAAAATGTAAATAATGACCCCCTTTAAAAATATACTATCAACTGATTATATGCTGATGACTCAGGAATCCTTGTGTCTCATAAAATAAATCTGAAGAAATTCTTTCTTATAGCATGAGTCTTATAAGATTGCTTAATTGACTATAAATTGTCTTTGCATCTTGGCAAGACAGAGTCTATTCTTTTTTGGTTTAAGTTTCAGCTTAAACTGGCCCTAGCCTCCAGGTCACATGTAATGGTACTGCTATAAAGTACATATCTTTTATATAGGTGCAAATCTGGATCAAATTCTTTTGGCGTCGCCCTTTGATGCTTTGCATCAATGCTTTTCTTGTTTATTTTTGTCTTAAGTCCTGTGTTTTGATTATAAAACCTTTAAATCCTTTATTTTATAGGTTCTATCAAAAAAATTGAATTAATAAAACTTTATTTAAGTAACTTAATAATGTTTATTTACTTCTTTTAAAACTTATTTATTTTTTCTTTCATTTTAAAGCAAATCTTCGTCTAAAGAAAGTGTGCTGGGTTTTCCTGTATGACTTGAAAATATATTTAAGTACATGATTGTTTTGTAAGTTGTAAAATACATCCATTAGAGCTATGATCTTAGATTGCCTTGACTGACTATTTTATAACTTTAAAATGAAGTTCTTATACAATCAGTTGTAGGAATGTTTTAACAGTTACAATACTAGGTATATGTTTACATGTATTTGTAAGGTAAGCATTTATGTTTTAAAGTTGTATTATATAAACAGAGCTCCTTGTGTAAAATACATGTGAGCCTCATGATAGAATGAGTAAAATAATAAACAACTTTTAATCAATATAGACTTGTCTTTTATTTTATCGTATGTGATATGACGAATCATAATGTATTTCTCTGATAATAATCATAAAATTCCTTGATGCTAATTAGCGGTATTGTCAGAAGGTTATAGTTGTCATAAACCCACATATAATGGATTTGTGTAAAGGATTTGCCAGCTTTGAATTTGGAACAGTCCATACAAAGTTTAATGATTACAATGCCAAAATACAAAAATTGAGTTACCAACAGCATTGAGCGTAACCAAGACAGCAATGATGTGCAGCCTGGCCTGGTTTTATACTGGTAACAAAGACTAATTATATTTGGTTCCTTCAGGTTTATCTCCTTGTCCCTCACCTCTATGACCAGAATCATGTTACTGATGCTGAATTTGCCTCATCTGAGGAAGTTATCAAGTTATTGCTGTTTCTGCTGGTTTCTATTTCCAGAAAAGGAGCACTTATATGATATTTCCAATGCAGTACATGTGGGAAATTACCAGGTGGAAAGTTACCATACATTTGTATGACCTTAAAATGATGGAGTGATTTGAGGATGAAATCCAATCATCATTCTTGGCAACATATGACAGGACAGAGAAAAATATTGTGTCGATGTTTCATTCAGGGGGATATTGGGTCAATTTATTAGTCAGGAAATTATTATGTCAATGTTAAGACAGGGCTATAGCGGGTCGATGTTTTAGTTAGTTGATAATTGGATCGATGTTTTAGTCAGGAAAATATTGGGTTAATATTTAGGGAAGGAGTATATTGGGTCAATGTTTTAGTCTGGAGTATGTTGGAGGTCAATGCTTATGTCAGACGAAAATTGGGTCAATGATTTTGTTATGAGAACATTTGGTCAATGTTTAATAAATCATCTCGTAAGAAATTTATTTGAAAAATATTTGTTCGATCAGATCAATGTTGTAAAGTCAAATGTCTGTGTAATTTGATCAGGTAATTTA